>NC_091977.1:406304110-406435578 GCF_044704955.1 Pristiophorus japonicus
CCTCTCGCTCGCTCCCCTCTCTCCTCCCTCCCCTCTCCCTCCCCTTTCTCTCTCCCTCCCCTCTCTCTCTCCCTCCCCTCTCTCTCTCCCTCCCCTCTCTCTCTCCCTCCCCTCTCTCTCTCCCTCCCCTCTCTCTCCCTCCCCTCTCTCTCCCTCCCCTCTCTCTCCCTCCCCTCTCTCTCCCTCCCCTCTCTCTCCCTCCCCTCTCTCTCCCTCCCCTCTCTCTCTCTCTCTCTCTCTCTCTCTCTCTCTCTCTCTCTCTCTCTCTCTCTCTCTCTCTCTCTCTCTCTCTCTCTCTCTCTCTCCCCTCCCCTCCCCTCCCCTCCCTCTCTCTCCCCTCTCCCTCCCCTCCCCTCTCTTCCCTCCCCTCCCCTCTCTCTCCCTCCCCTCCCCTCTCTCTTCCCTCCCCTCCCCTCTCTCTCCCTCCCCTCCCCTCTCTCTCCCTCCCCATCCCTCCTCTCCCCCTCCCCTCCCCTCCCCTCCCCTCCCCTCTCTCCCCCTCCCCTCTCTCCCTCCCCTCCCCTCTCTCTCCCTCCCCTCCCCTCTCCTCCCTTCTCTCTCTCTCTCTCTCCCTCCCTCCCTTCCTTCCTCCCTCCCGCTCAGCGGCACGAACGGCTGCAGAATTCTCCCTGGCTGAAGCACTTTCACACAGGTAGGAAGAAAGTTTATTTCATCTTTTCTTGGCTTATAAATGTTTATTCAGGTTGGATTTATTTGTATAATATTTGTAGAAGTATAAATAAGGATTTATTGTCGAATTTAATGAGTTCCCTTCCCCCCCCCCCCCACCTCGTTCTGGACGCCTAATTTGTAACCTGCGCCTGATTTTTTAATGTGTAGAACAGGTTTTTTCAGTTCTACAAAAATCTTCAATGGCTCCATTCTACTTTAGTTTGGAGTACATTTTCACTGTGGAAACTTTCAAATCAGGTGTCAGTGGCCGGACACGCCCCCTTTTGAAGAAAAAATTCTGTTCTAAACTAGAACTGTTCTACCTGACGAGAACTGCAGAAAAAAAAATGTGGAGAATTGCGATTTCTAAAAAAGTCCGTTCTCCACCAGTTGCTCCTAAAAAATCAGGCGCGAATCATGTGGAAACTTGGGCCCATAGAGACCAGCTGCAATTTGAGTAGATCGCTTATTGTGTCAGATATGTTACTTAAAGCTGTACAGAGAATGGTAGCTGCCAGATTATTTATGCTTATCTCAAGTGCGATTTTAAAGTTAAATGTTTAAATATGTCTAACAGCAGCTCTGTGAATCTTCTCGGACTATTGTGAATTACCATAAGAAAACGAAATATTGCGAATCTGGATGTTATCTTTTTGACTTGAGATCTTTAACTGTTTTGTTCTGCACTGCTGTTAATAATGGTTACACTATAACCTTCACCTGAGTGTATGCTGACATTTTTGTGAATATTTTCATGTATCCTTGGGATCGGTTTTGGGTTTTAAGCACATGAATCATAATTGCAGCAAAACAGTATAAACCAGTTTGCGTTCATTTACAACCCTGTTGGTATTTACACATTAATAACTGATGGTGCTTTCTACTTTCTTTGCTTTGGATGTGTGTGCAGTTTTACTGCTGCTTAGGAAATATCAAAAACATCAGTGTGTCACTCTGGCAATTTTGATGTCAGATTTCTTTGTTGGCTTTTGAAATGACAAGAAGCACAATGTAACCTTCATGAATGTTTTAGGTTTGGGAAAGAAAGCACTGTGAGCTACTGGGAAGAAACTGTTGCATTTGCTCAACCCCAGCATCACAAGACACTGACCCCACTGAGTGTTAGCACATACAGATTCACTTGGACTGGAGTATTTAACGTTTTATGCTTTTCTATTATTTATATCATACATCTCTATAACATGGACAAAGCCTGTTCTTGCAAGAAATTGACCAAGAATGGTCAAATTCTCTGCAACCTAAGGTAGAAGAAAACATGCAGATTCTGAATGACACAACTTTTAAACTATTAAGTGCGGAATTACAGTTCGAAATCTGGCCAAACCAAATACTGTTGATATTTAATGTTTTATTTGAATTCTGTGGTTGCAGCATGGTCGCAACTTCTTCAGGCGATGCTGTACTCTGCCCTCTTTGATATTGGTCTGTTAGATTAAAAAGTTACACATCTTACCAGTGGACCTTGGACTTGGGTCCTGAAATCACGTGACTTCTTTCAGCATACAGCCCAGTCAAGAAGACCCATACAAACTCTTAAAATGTTGGAACATGATCCTGAAAAAAAGTTCCATCATTCATACCACTGGCAATCAAACATGGGATTCAATTAGGATCCAAAGCACAAATGCTCCAGGTTAGATAACAGTATGCAAGATATATGGCTCGAAATTCATTAAGGCTGGTTTTTATTCACCTAATGGATGTCAGGAAGCATCCGAAGACAGAGACCCGAGGATCATAAAATATTGGTCCTTTGGCTCATAATATTGCGGCAAACTGCCAGTGCCAGTCGTGCCTTCAAAGTCAGTTCGCCCGAATGAATAAGCGAATTTCTGGCCGCCTGCTTCTCTGGCAGTGGCCCTTGGGTAAGTCCTGGGTGGTAGAGAGTAGCAGGAGGGGGACTGATCATGGCCTGCAGTGGCCATCAAAAATGCCGTGGAGCCGCAAGGAGTGTGCCTCCTTCTGGCTCCACATCAGTATTTTTTTTTAAAGTAACCTTTTTGTCTAGAAAACCTGAGCGGAGGAAGCCCAACACTCAAAACAGGCGTTGGGCACCTCATTAGCACTGACAAGGATCCTAATGCCTGGTTTAGGCAGCTACCCTAGGTACCTGAAAAACTGCCCGACTCAATTTTAGTTCGGACATTTTCAGGCATCCTTGTGACACAGGATTTTGGTTATTGAAATTGGGTCTCGTCTGTCCATTTTATTCAGCGGGATCCAATTTCTACTCTCATACCATTTTGTGGTCAAAAACGACTGCTAGCTCCTTCAAAAACATTGATGTCCACAGTGGAAATAGTTCATTGTAGAAGAATACAGCTGTATTGTTCCATGAGTGCTGTGTTGCAAAACCAAGCAGTTGTTTGCTTTCTGAGCATGGACACCATGCAGATCTCGTATTGCTAGAACATGTGAAGAGGGACAAAGTGGATTATGCATAGAGACCATTCAACATGTTTTTTGACAGTTTTTTAAAAATTCATTCTCGGGATGTCATGTTGTTGGCCAGGCCAGCATTTATTGAACATCTAATTGCCCTGAAAAGGTGGTAGTAGGCCGCCTACTTGAACTGCTGCCGTCCGTGTGGTGAAGGTGCTCTCAAGATGTTGTTCAGAAGGGAGTTCCAGGATTTAACCATGATTTTCCCCCCTGATTTACAGATGAAGAACTTTGTTTATTTTTAATATATATTTTCCTTCAGTCTTCCATAGTCTCCTCTCTAAAAGAGTTGGTATGAATCCAGAATAAGGCATTATTTTCTTTGTAGGTGTAAGGAGATCGTGTGGATTGCATAACTTCTGTGGGAATTAAAAAGTAAAAATGGATCGTGTTCTTTGGTTTCTTGTATTTTGGATAGGCGCATATCTATACGTGTGAGATGAGCTACATTCGGTGACTTGAGAAAAAGCGTGCAGGACATAAGAACATAAGAACATAAGAATTAGGAACAGGAGTAGGCCATCTAGCCCCTCGAGCCTGCTCCGCCTTTCAAAAAGATCATGGCTGATCTGGCCGCGGACTCAGCTCCGCTTACCCGCCCGCTCCCCGTAACCCTTAATTCCCTTGTTGGTTAAAAATCTATCTATCTGTGATTTGAATACATTCAATGAGCTAGCCTCAACTGCTTCCTTGGGCAGAGAATTCCACAGATTCACAACCCTCTGGGAGAAGAAATTCCTTATCAACTCTGTTTTAAATTGGCTCCCCCGTATTTTGAGGCTGTGCCCCCTAGTTCGAGTCTCTCCGACCAGTGGAAACAACCTCTCTGCCTCTATCTTGTCTATCCCTTTCATTATTTTGAATGTTTCTATAAGATCACCCCTCATCCTTCTGAACTCCAACGAGTAAAGACCCAGTCTACTCAAATCTATCATCATAAGGTAACCCCCTCATCTCCAGAATCAGCCCAGTGAATCGTCTCTGTACCCCCTCCAAAGCTAGTATATCCTTCCTTAAATAAGGTGACCAAAACTGCACGCAGTACTCCAGGTGCGGCTTCACCAATACCCTATACAGTTGCAGCAGGACCTCCCTGCTTTTGTACTCCATCCCATTCGCCTTCCTGATTACCTGCTACACCTGCAAACTAACTTTTTGGGATTCATGCCCAAAAAGAGTTTCATGCACAAGGACCCCAGGGCCCTCTGCACCGCAGCATGTTGTAATTTCTCCCCATTCAAATAATATTCCCTTTTACTGTTTTTTTCCCCCAAGCTGGATGACCTCACATTTTCCGCCATTGTATTTCATCTGCCAAACCTTCGCCCATTCGCTTAACCTATCTAAATCTCTTTGCAGTCTCTCTGTGTCCTCTACACAACCTGCTTTCCCACTAATCTTTGTGTCATCTGCAAATTTTGTTACACTACACTCTGTCTCCTCTTCCAGGTCATCTATGTATATTGTAAACAGTTGTGGTCCCAGCACTGATCCCTGTGGCACACCACTAACCACCGATTTCCAACCCGAAAAGGACCCATTTATCTCGACTCTGCTTTCTGTTAGCCAGCCAATTCTCAATCCATGCTAATACATTTCCGCTGACTCCGCGTACCTCTATCTTCTACAGTAACCTTTTGTGTGGCACCTTATCGAATGCCTTTTGGAAATCTAAATACACCACATCCATCGGTACACCTCTATCCACCATGCTCGTTATATCCTCAAAGAATTCCAGTAAATTAGTTAAACATGATTTCCCCTTCATGAATCCATGTTGCGTCTGCTTAATTGCACTATTCCTATCTAGATGTCCCGCTATTTCTTCCTTAATGATAGCTTCAAGCATTTTCCCCACTTCAGATGTTAAACTAACCGGCCTATAGTTACCAGCTTTTTGTCAGCCCCCTTTTTTAAACAGAGGCATAACATTAGCTGCTTTCCAATCCGCTGGTACCTCCCCAGAGTTCAGAGAATTTTGGTAGATTATAACAAATGCATCTGCTATAACTTCCGCCATCTCTTTTAATACCCTGGGATGCATTTCATCAGGACCAGGGGACTTGTCTACCTTGAGTCCCATTAGCCTGTCCAGCACTCCCTCCCTAGTGATAGTGATTGTCTCAAGGTCCTCCCTTCCCACATTCCCGTGACCAGCAATTTTTGGCATGGTTTTTGTGTCTTCCACTGTGAAGACTGAAGCAAAATAATTGTTTAAGGTCTCAGCCATTTCCACATTTCCCATTATTAAATCCCCCATCTCATCTTCTAAGGGACCAACATTTACTTTAGTCACTCTCTTCCGTTTTATATATCTGTAAAAGCTTTTACTATCTGTTTTTATGTTTTGCGCAAGTTTACTTTCGTAATCTATCTTTCCTTTCTTTATTGCTTTCTTAGTCATTCTTTTCTGTCGTTTAAAATTTTCCCAATCTTCTAGTTTCCCACTAACCTTGGCCACCTTATATGCATTGGTTTTTAATTTGATACTCTCCTTTATTTCCTTGGTTATCCACGGCTGGTTATCCCTTCTCTTACCGCCCTTCTTTTTCACTGGAATATATTTTTGTTGAGCACTATGAAAGAGCTCCTTAAAAGTCCTTCACTGTTCCTCAATTGTGCCACCGTTTAGTCTGTGTTCCCAGTCTACTTAAGCTAACTCTGCCCTCATCCCACTGTAGTCCCCTTTGTTTAAGCATAGTACGCTCGTTTGAGACACTACTTCCTCACCCTCAATCTGTATTACAAATTCAACCATTCTGTGATCACTCATTCCGAGAGGATCTTTTACTCGGAGATTGTTTATTATTCCTGTCTCATTACACAGGACCAGATCTAAGATAGCTTGCTCCCTTGTAGGTTCTGTAACATACTGTTCTAAGAAACAATCCTGTATGCATTCTATGAATTCCTCCTCCAGGCTACCCCGTGCGATTTGATTTGACCAATCGATATGTAGGTTAAAATCCCCCATGATAACTGCCGTTCCTTTTTCACATGCCTCCATTATTCCCTTGATTATTGTCCGCCCCACCGTGAAGTTATTATTTGGGGGCCTATAAACTACGCCCACCAGTGACTTTTTCCCCTTACTATCTCTAATCTCCACCCACAATGATTCAACATTTTGTTCATTAGAGCCAATATCATCTCTCACAACTGCCCTGATATCATCCTTTATTAACAGAGCTACCCCACCTCCTTTCCCTTCTTGTCTATCCTTCCGAATTGTCAGATACCCCTGTATGTTTAATTCCCAGTCTTGGCCACCCTGCAACCATGTTTCTGTAATGGCCACCAAATCATACCCATTTGTAATGATTTGTGCCGTCAACTCATTTACTTTATTTCGAATGCTGCGTGCGTTGAGGTAGTGTTTTAATACTAGTTTTAAACCATGATTTTTAGTTTTGACCCCTCCTGCAGCCCTTTATATTCATACATATTGTCCCTTCCTATCACCTTGTGGTTTACAATTACCCCAGTGCTACTTTGCTTTGTTGCCTCCTGCCTTTTGCATTCTTTCTTGGGGTCCTGTTCATCTGCGCTCTCACCCACTCTAACTAGCTCAGAGCCCTCTCCTGGGTTCCGAATACTCCTCGCATTGAGGCACCGAGCTTTCAGGCTTACCTTTTTATTGCACTTTGACCCTTTAGAATTTTGCTGTACAGTGGCTCTTTTTGTTTTTTGCCTTGGGTTTCTCTGCCCTCCACTTTTGCTCATCTCCTTTCTGTCTTTTGCTTCTGTCTCCATTTTGTTTCCCTCTGTCTCCCTGCATTGGTTCCATCCCCCGCCATATTAGTTTAACTCCTCCCCAACAGCACTAGCAAACACTCCCCCTAGGACATTGGTTCCGGTCCTGCCTAGGTACAGACCCACCTCCCCCAGAACCAGTGCCAATGCCCCAGGAATTTGAATCCCTCCCTGCTGCACCACTGCTCAAGCCACGTATTCATCTGCGCTATCCCGCAATTCCTACTCTGACTCAGGAGATGGGTAATTAATTCAAAATTTGAGTTAAGGTTTTCCATTGTTTCTACAGCTACTGGAAAGTGCAGTGATGATGTGACACTGGTTTTTAAAGTCCTGGGTGAGACATCATTATCATAGGCGGTCCCTCAAACGAGGATGACTTGCTTCCACATGAGTTTACAGATGTTTAAATGAAGGACCCAATGTTCCAGCTTTGAACTCCAATTGAGGGGGTGGAGGATGCCTGTGCATGGATTTTTTAAATGTGTGGTGGCCGTTGCACATCAGCCACCTCACGGGTTTGACAGAGCTTGGCCTTTATCCAGTGGCAAGGGTTAACCAGGATGACTGGAGACCTGCTCTGCTGCAAAGTCCTGGGTGAGACATAGCCGATGGTCACGGGATTAAAAACTGGTAAAACAACTAAAAGACTTCTGGGTGAAATGGTGTGATCAGTGCCGGAATTTGCAATTAAAGCAAATTGTGTCAGAGTACTGATTAGCACATTGAAATGAGGCTTCTGCCTGAAGCAACTCATCTTTTGTTTCCTCACCAAGAAGTTTCGAACATTCTAGAAGATAACATTTCTTCACTGAAATCCATTCAAGCACTCGAACTTTATTTCCAATCTCAAACTGCACAGTACATTTTCCAAGTATTACTAATCACTGAGTTGTGTAGGAAATGTTGCAGTGTAAACATTCCCAAGTTTATGTATTTGATGGGTTTTTAAAAATTATGATTTAAATTATTTTGCCTGAATTAGCTCCATTTGGCGAGGGTATGTTGGCTCATTCTTTCTCTCCTGAACTCGTGAAGGAAGTAATCATTCGGAATGTTCACTATTTTATGCTTGTGCTCTGTTTCGAGTCTGTTTCTATTCTCCCTTTTTACTGTTGAAGCACTAAGAACGTACTGTTGTGTTTTGCCTCTGCAGCTATGCTATTTTTTGGTCCCTCCTTTGCCCCTCTGATCAATACGCTTTAAACATCTTTCTGCATGTTTTTATATTCATCCCACTGAACCCAATCCCGTTTGTCTCTGCAAGACTGTTAGAGGTTGTGTCTGTTTAGTCTGAGCTTGCTGGCTTTAGCAATGCATTTATTTGCATGCTCAACATTATGCTTTTAAAGCTACTCCACTTGTCCTCTATTGAAATGTTGTTGAACAACCTACCCCAGTCAGTTTGCTTAAATTACTCTCTTTTTCCCAATTTAAAGCCCATTTGAAAGTACACACCCAGTTCCTGGTCTTCAGTATTTCTGGATCAGGTTGATCATCATCATTCTGTGATTCCTGTTACATAAGGGTCTTACGACTTCCTTTTTCAGTATGTCCTCTGACCATCATTTTCCAATCCTCTCTGGCTACAGGTGTGATACTGGAGGACTGCTAACATTGTACCTTTGTTTAAAAAGGGAGAAAGGGATATACTGAGTAATTACAGGCCAGTCTGCCGAACCTCTGAAGGACAGGATAAATCTTCATTGAGAAAGACTGATTAATCAAGGACTGCCAGCATGGATTTGTTAAGGGAAGGTCATGTCTGACTAAGTGGATTGAATTTTTTTTAAAGAGGTAACAAGGAGGGTCGATGAGGGCAGTGCAGTATGTATGATGTAGTATATGGATTTTAGTAAGGCTTTTGATAAGATCCCACATGGCAGACTGGTAACGAAAGATAAAGCCCATGGGATCCAAGGCAAAGTGGCAAGTTGGATCCAAAAATTGGCTCAGAGGCAGGAAGCAAAGTGTAATGGTTGATGGGTGTTTTTGTGACTGGAAGGCTGTTTCCATTAGGGTTCCACAGGGCTCAGTACTAGGTCAGTTGCATTTGTGCATTTGTTACATTTTGTGGTATATATCATTTAGACTTCAATGTAGGGGGTGTGATTAAGAAGTTTGTAGACGATACAAAAATTGGCTGTGTGGTTGATGAAGAAGAAAGCTGTAGACTGCAGGAAGATATCAATGAACTGGTCAGGTGGGCAGTGGCAAATGGAATTTAATTTGGAGAAGTGTGAGGTAATGTACTTGGGGAGGGCTAATAAGGAAAGTATACACATCAAAGGGTAGGTCAGTTAGAAGTGTAGATGAACAAAGGGACCTTGGAGTGTTTGTCCACAGATAACTGAAAGTAACAGGCCAGGTGGTTAAGAAGGCATACAGAATGCTTGCCTTTATTGGCTGAGGCATAGAATACAAGAGTAAGGAGGTTATGCTTGAACTGTATAAAACACTAGTTAGGCCACAGGTGGTATACTGAAGGCCTTTGATAAAGTCCCCACATAAGACGTTAGTGTGCAAAATTAAAGCACATAGGATTGGGGGTAATGGCATGGATTGAAAATTGGTTAACTGACAGGAAACAGAGAGTAGGAATAAACGGGTCTTTTTCACAGTGGTGGGCAGTGACTAGTGGGGTACCACAGGGATCAGTGCTTGGGCCCCAGCTATTCACAATGTATATAAATGATTTGGATGAAGGAACCAAATTTAATATTTCCAAATTTGCTGACGACACAAAACTAGGTGGGGTTGTGAGGTGGATGCAAAGACGCTGCAAGGCGATTTAGTTTAGGTTGAGTAAGTGGGCAAACACATGGCAGATGCAGTATAACGTGGATAAATGTGAAGTTATCCACTTTGGTAGGAAAAACATAAGGACAAAGTATTATTTAAATGATGATGGCTTGGGAAGTGTCGATGTACAGAGGGACCTGGGTGTCCTTGTACACCAGTCATTGAAAGAAAACATGCAGGTGCAGCAAGCAATTAGGAAGGCAAATGGTATGCTGGCTTTCATTGCAAGAGGATTTGTGTACGGGAGCAAAGATGTCTTACTACAGTTATACACGGCCTTGGTGAGGCCGCACCTGGAGTATTGTGTGCAGTTTTGGTCTCCTTACCTAAGAAAGGATATACTTGCCATAGAGGGAGTGCAAAGAAGGTTCACCAGACTGATTCCTGGGATGGCAGGACTGTCGTATGAGGAGAGATTGGGTCGACTAGGCCTGTATTTGCTAGAGTTTAGAAGAATGAGAGGGGATCTCATTGAAACGTATAAACTTCTGACTGGGTTGGATAGACTGGATGTGGGGAGGATGTTTCCCCTGGCTGGGAAGTCTAGAACAAGGGGTCACAGTCTCCGGATATGGGGTAGGAAATTTTGGACAGAGATGAGGAGAAATTTTTTCACTTTGATGGTGGTGAAACTGTGGAATTCTCTACCACAGAAGGTTGTGGAGGCCAAGTCACTGAATATATTTAAGAGGGAGATAGATGGATTTCGAGAAACAAAAGGCATCAAGGGGTATGAGGAAAAAGCAGGAATATGGTGTTGAGCTAGAGGATCAGCCATGATCATATTGAATGGTGGTGCAGACTCGAAGGGCTGAATGACTTACTACTGCTCCTATTTTCTATATTTCTAAATTACGGAGATGAGGGATTTGAAAATAACGATGAATTTTGAAATCGAGGTGTTGCTAAATTATAAATTAGGACCTTAGAAGCAGCTGCTGACATTTGGAAGCTGAGTCTAGAACAGTAAAGCACTATAAAAATCACACAACTCTATCCCCTCCCCCAAAAGTAAAAAGCCATTTCAATGCGTGTTAAATATGAAAATCTAGAAAAATAGCTGAACTAAACCACATCCTGTGGGAGCTAGAATGCCATACAATTAACTACTCGAGTTAAACATCTCTAATATGAAAAATCCAAGCTGACACTGGGGATATGCTACAGACCACCAGGTCAGCACAAAAGACAGTTTGATCTTAAGAAAGTATAAAAGCAGAGAAGTCGTAACCTGCAGGGTTACGGACCTGGAGCTGGTAATTGGAACTAGACTAGAGGATCTTTTGTTGG
The DNA here is from genome assembly GCF_044704955.1 of Pristiophorus japonicus. Lineage (NCBI taxonomy): Eukaryota > Metazoa > Chordata > Chondrichthyes > Pristiophoridae > Pristiophorus > Pristiophorus japonicus. The sequence continues at coordinate 406,315,091 of NC_091977.1, forward strand.
TCGGTGCAGATATAATGGTAAGTCCTGCAGGGAATAGAATACGGCCAGGGCGATTTCCTGGACTAGTTTCAATCACCTGGATGGGTCGGAGAGGAATTTTCCCAGATTTCTTCTCCCGGAATTGGCCTGGGTTTTTATCTGGTTTTTACCTCTCCCAGGAGATCACATATCTCCAGATGAGGTGGAATGTAAGTGTTTTTAGTATAAGGGGTGTTGCAGTGGTGTGGGGCAGACTGGTTGGGCTGGGTGCTCTTTGCCTTTCCGTTATTGTTCATGGGTTTGTATGTAACCTTTAGGGCTGCTGACGAAGGGCCATGCGGCTCTTTGTCGGCCGATGCAGACACGATGGGCCGAAATCGCCTCCTCCTGCGCTGTAAATTTCTATGTTTCTAAGTCCTGCTACAACTGTACAGGGTATTGGTGAGGCCACACCTAGAGTACTGCGTGCAATTTTGGTCTCCGTATTTAAGGAAGGAAATACTTGCATTGGAGGTTGTTCAGAGAAGGTCACTAGGTTGATTCCAGAGATGAGGGGGTTGACTTATGAAGATAAGTTGGGCCTATACTCATTAGAGTTCAGAAGAATGAGAGGTGATCTTATCGAAACGTATAAGATAATGAGGGGGCTCGACGAGGTGGATGCAGAAAGGATATTACCACTCGTAGGGGAAACTAAAACCAGGGGACATAGTCTCAGAATAAGGGGCCGGCCATTTAAAACTGAGATGAGGAGGAATTTCTTCTGAGGGTTGTAAATCTATGGAATTCTCTGCCCCAGAGGGCTGTGGAGGCTGGGTCATTGAATATATTTAAGGCGGAGATAGACAGATTTTTGAGTGATAGGGAATAAAGGGTTATGGGGAGCAGGCAGGGAAGTGAAGCTGAGTCCATGATCAGATCAGCCATGATATTAAATGGCGGAGCAGGCTTGAGGGGCAGGTGGTCTACTCCTGCTCCTATTTCTTATGTTATGTTAAAATATGTGTGAGAACAGGAAAGTTTTGTTAATGGGCGATTTCATAAATCAGGAAAACCCAAATGGGTGAGATTCAAAATATGTAAATCATAGAAATGTATGCCACAGAAGGAAGCCATTCAACCCATTGTGCCAGCTGAAAGAGATCTATCCAGATTAATCCCACTTGCCAGCTCTTAGTCCGTAACCTTGTAGATTACGGCACTTCAAGTGCCTATCCAAGTACTTTTTAAATCTGATGAGCTTTTCTGCCTCTACTACCCTTTCAGGCAGTGAGTTCCAGACCCCCACCATCCTCTGGGTGAAACATTTCTCAACTCCTCTAATCCTTCTGCCCATTACTTTAAATCTATCCCCCTTGGTTCGACTTACGCGGCTCGGTGTCAAATTTTTATCTCATAATACTCCTATGAAGCGCCTTGGGACGTTTCACTATGTTAAAGGCGTTATATAAATGCAAGTTGTTGTTGTTTATGAGCATTATACCAGTCTCTAATTGTAATGTGTTTGTTTGCCTACATTGAATTTTGTAAATGGGTGTAGAGAGTTTGGGACACAAACCATAATCTGTGTCCCGCAAATGTGTGGCACAGCATATGAGGAATGAGAAATAATGCATTTCTTCTGTATTCAAACGGTTGTGCTTTATTTTCATGCAATAGGTTTCATTTAATTAGGTCTCCGGATAGGAGAAACGACATCTAACTTCTTATAAGTCTTGTATGCAGCCTGATCTTTAATATGGGGGCAGAATTGACTAGATTAGTTGTATACCTCGACTCTATTTGTTGTTTGCAAACTGGCACAAAACTGCTTGTCTTCGATTTTCAACTATTTCTGTATGACCTATCTGCTCATATGTTCATATTGACAGATCGAAACTAAATGACTGCTTTATGTTCAGATAGTTGCTGAAAAGTAATCTTTACAGTGTGTTTCTTTGTCTTGGTTTGTGTGTGTGCATCAGATAAGAACAGCAGCACAAGAGACGCATTCATTTGAAATAGCTGCATTCTATGCCATAGAAGCAGTAAAGGGGAAATAGTTGTCAGAAGTCCGCTATTGTACTATGATACAATCTAGGTGTATTGACTCTGTCTTATGGCTCCTTTCCTTGGGCTGTATTTTCAGTCGTCTTCCGCCCCTGTTAGCGCCCCAGAGGGGCGGCAATGGTGGCGATAAGCACTTCCGGGCAGGCGGCCAACTTCCAGCGCCCCACCGGGACACTTGGTGCCGTTATCGAGTGGGCGTGGAGCATTGCCAGCCGGAAGTGGCGAGCCAGTGTGCAATGCCCCTAGTTGCGACACCGGCTCGGTATTTGGATTGCGCTCGACCTGTAATGCTCCGTAGAGCGCCCTGGTGGGAACTCCTGTGGAAGCTGGCGTTCCAAGCTGTAGTGGACGCAGTGAGGTAAAGTAATGTTGACCTGAGGTAAGTGTGATTGATTTTTTTTTTTGTGATTTATGTTGTCATCGCGAGTTATTGGGAATGTTTTTGGTGGTTTTTTTCCAGATTTTGTTTTTAAACCTCCCCGAGGCCTCCCTTGGGTCGCTCCGAGGCCGGCTGTTTAGCTCAGGATTTTCAGTTACTGAGCTGGCCTAGTGCCCTAAAAGAGGTGTGCGCCATTTCCCTTTGCACTCAGCTCCATATTCAGGGCCCAGTCGATGAATTTTGCGGCAGCAGATGCAAACCATTTGTCAGCGCAAAATTTATCGCTCCGCCTGGATTAACACCGCAATAGAGACGCGACCAAATTTCCATCCCTTAGCTTTGAAAAAGAATTAAGGAATCTACAAACTACCTTGTAACAACAAAAGCAATATAGACTGAAACATGGGGAGGAGAGTGTCCTTTCATGCCTCATTTATAATGGTGCTCTAGAACCTTAATCTAACATCAGTATTGGAAGTAGACAGTTTTTGGTCTATAAAACGGTTGTGACTGCAACACGATAGGAGGTGTACAAAATCATGCATGTTGACATTGCTCCCTCCCAACTGTTTACCCCCTGCTCCTGCCATGTGAAAATCAGAACTTTGTTTTAAACATGCACTTGAAGGCTGCTTGTGACTAAACAAAACTGAAAGTCTCAAAACCAATAATGGGCACTCAACTTGTCTGGTCCCCGAGTGCGTTGGGTACAGACTTCCAAGGACTATACAAAATGACCGAACTTCCAGTACATACTGTGCTGCTCCCAAGTCCTAATGTCAATGCTGACTTCACCAGTACCCAGGCTTCCAGGTACATTTTTTCATGGGGCAACATTATCAACGTCTCCCCTAATGGGAAGAGATTGCATCCAACACTTGGGTCTTTAAAGCAATGATCAGGGACTGGCCCTTCATTTCTGAGTTAACAGATCCTAGTTTGGAGGCAATGTGTTGTATTGAAAGCATCATAATCGGAAATTATTAAATGTCAACAGTGGTCATTGAGAAGCTGCTTTGGGGTCAGAATACATACTAGTTTTGTTCACAATGCTGAAGGAATAGTATCCCTTGTTTATATTGAACATGCAGAGTATGTCTTCCTACAAAGTGTATTGATTTCAATTTTAAATTATAATTTTATAACTCTTCTACCTCCACCCTACGTCCAATTGGCTAGAATCAGATGTATTGAACTTGTCACTGTACCACCTACTGCCAAGCAAATAGTATTAGTCTGCAATTGAGTTGAAATCTACAGCCCCTATGTGGCTCCACCTGTCTTGCTTTTAATATGATCTATCTGGTTGCATAAGAAATAAGAAGTAGGCCATACAGCCCCTCGAGCCTGCTCCACCATTTAATACGATCGTGGTTGATCCAATCATGGACTCGGGTCCACTTCCCTGCCCGCTCCCCATAACCCCTTATCGATTAAGAAACTGTCTATCTCTGTCTTACATTTATTCAGTGACCCAACTTCCACAGCTCTCTGAAGCAGCGAATTCCACAGCTTTACAACCCTCAGAAGAAATTCCTCCTCGTCTCAATTTTAAATGGGCGGCCCCTTATTCTAAGATTATGCCCCCTAGTTCTAGTCTCCCCTATCAGTGGAAACATCCTCTCTGCATCCACCTTGTCAAGCTCCCTCATAATCGATAAGATCACCTCTCATTCTTCTGAATTCCAATGAGTAGAGCCCCAACTTACTCATCCTTTCCTCATAAGTCAACTTCTCATCTCCGGAATCAACCTAGTGAACCTTCTCTGAACTGACTCCAAAGCAAGCATATCCTTTTGTAAATATGGAAACCAAAACTGTACGCAGTATTCCAGGTGGTGGCCTCACCAATACCCTGTATAACTGTAGCAAGACTTCTCTGCTTTTATACTCCATCCCCTTTGCAATAAAGGCCAAGATTCCATTGGCCTTCCTGATCAATTGCTGTACCTGCATACTAACCTTTGATGTTTCGTACACAAGTACCCCCAGGTCCTGCTGTACTGCAGCACTTGCAGTTTTTATCCACTTAAATAATAACTTGCTCTTTGATTTTTTTTTTGTAAAAGTGCATGACCTCACACTTTCCAACATTATACTCCATCTGCCAAATTTTTGTCCACTCACTTAGCCTGTCCATATCCCTTTGCAGATTTTTTGTGTCCTCCTCACCCATTGCTTTTCCTCCCATCTTTGTATCATAAGCAAATTTGGCTACGTTACACTCGGTCCCTTCTGCCAAGTCATGAATATAGATTGTAAATAGTTGGGGTCCCAGCTCTGATCCTTGCGGCACCCCACTAGTTACTGATTGCCAACCCCATTTATCCCAATTCTGTTTTCTGTTAGTTAGCCAATCCTCTATCCATGCTATTATATTACCCCCAACCCTGTGAACTTTTATCTTGTGCAGTAACCTTTTATGTGGCACCTTGACAAATGCCTTCTGGAAGTCCAAATACACCACATCCACTGGTTCCCCTTTATCCACCCTGTTCATTACATCCTCAAAGAATTCCAGCAAATTTGTCAAACATGGCTTCCCCTTCATAAATCCATGCTGACTCTGCCTGACCGAATTATGTTTTTCCAAATGTCCTGCTACTGCTTCTTTAATAATGGACTGCAACATTTTCCCAAACACAGATGTTAGGCTAACTGGTCTATAGTTTCCTGCTGTCTGCCTCCTTTTTGAAATAGGGGCGTTACATTTGCAGTTTTCCAATCTGCTGGGACCTCTCCAGAATCCAGGGAATTTTGGTAAATTACAACCAATACATTCACTATCCCTGCTGCTACTTCTCTCAAGACCCTAGGATGGAAGCCATCAGGTCCAGGGGATTTATCCGCCTTTAGTCACATTATCTTACTGAGTACCACCTGCTTAGTGATTGTGATTGTGTTAAGTTCCTCTTTCCCTCCGCCGCCCCCCCCCCCCCCCCCCCCCAAAGCCCCTTGACTATCCACTGTTGGGATGATTTTGTGTCCTCTACCATAAAGACTGATACAAAATATTTGTTCAGAGTTTCTGCCATCTCCATGTTCCCCCATTACTAATTCTCCAGTCTCGTCCTCTAAGGGACCAACATTTACTTTAGCCACTCTTTTTTCCTTTTAATATACCTATAGAAACTCTTGCTATCTGTTTTTATATTTCGTGCTAGTTTATTTTCATAGTCTATCTTCCCTTTCCTATCATTTTTTTAGTCATTCTTTGCTGGCTTTTAAAAGCTTCCCAATCTTCTGTCCTCCCCACTAGCTTTGGCCACTTTGTGTGCCCTTGTTTTTAATTGGATACCGTCCTTTATTTCTTTAGTTAGCCACGGGTGGCTATCTTTTCTTTTAACTCTTTTCTCTTCACTGGAATATATTTTTCTTGAGTGTTGTGAAATATCTCCTTAACTGTATGCCACTGTTCATCAACCGTCCTACGCTTTAATCTATTTTCCCAGTCCACTTTAGCCAACTCTGCCCTCATACATTCATAGTCTCCTTTATTCAAGCTTAGTACGCTGGTTTGAGATCCAACTGTCTCACCCTTCATCTGAATTTGAAATTCAACCAAGCTATGATCACTCATTCCAAGGGGATCCTTTACTAGGAGATTGTTTATTAATCTTGTCTCATTACACAGGACCAGATCCAAGATAGCCTGTCCCTTGTTTGGTTCCGTTACATACTGCTGAAGGAACCCGTCCCTTGTGCACTCTATGAACTCTTCCTCAAGGCTACCCTGACCAATTTGATTTGTCCAGTCAATATGGAGGTTAAAATCACCCATGATTATTGCTGTTCCCTTTTTCCAAGTCCCCACTGTTTCCTGGTTTATACTCCGACCAACAGAGTTGCTACTGTTAGGGGGCCTATAGACTACGCCCACCAGTGACACTTTCCCCTTTATTATTCCTTATCTCCCCCCAAACTGTTTCAACATCCTGATCTTTTGAGCCAATATCGTTTCTCACTGTTGCAGTGATTCCATCCTTATCAGTAGAGCTACTCCACCTCCTTTTCCTTTCTGTCTGTCCTTCCGGATTGTCAAAAACCCCTGAATATTTATTTCCCAGTCCTGGTCACCTTGCAATCATGTCTCTGTGATGGCTATCAGCTCATACCCATTTGTATCCATTTGTGCCGTCGACTCATCTATCTTGTTACGAATGCTACATGCATTTAGACAAAGTGCCTTTAAATTTGTTTTTTACCTTTTTTTCCTGCTTGTTTCCTCTCTCCTTCAAACTCGCTTTATTTTTGCTTTCTAATTCCAGCTTTATTCCCCTCCCTACTGAATCTATTTTCAGGTTCCCATCCCCTTGCCAAGCTAGTTTAAACTCTCCCCAACAGCACTAGCAAACCCCCCTGCCAGGATATTGGTCCTGGCTCTCTCGAGATACAACCCGTCCGGCTTGTACAGGTCCCACATCCCCCAGAAGCGGTCCCAATGCCTCAGGAAACTACAGCCCTCCCGCCTGCACCATCTCTCCAACCACGTATTCATCTGCTCTATCCTCCTATTTCTGTACTCACTAGCTCATGGTACCTTTGAGGTCCTGCTTTTTAATCTCTATCCTAGCTCCCTAAACTCTGCCTGCAGGACCTCATCCTTTTTTCTTCCTATGTCATTGGTCCCAATATGGACCATGACCTCTGGCTGTTCACCCTCTGCCCCCAGAATGCCCTGCAGCCGCTCAGTGACATCCTTGACCCTGGCACTAGGGGGGCAACACACTTTCCTGGAGTCATATCTGCGGCCATGGCAAGGCCTTGGACAACGTGGATCATTTTCCATACCTCAGGAATCTACTGTCAACCAGGGCAGACGTTGATGACAAAGTCCAACACCGCCTTCAGTGTGCCAGTGCAGCCTTTGGTCGCCTGAGGAAGAGGGTGGACCTCAAACTCTGCACCAAGCTCATGATCTACAGAGCAATAGTGATAGCTGCCCTCCTATATGCTTCAGAGACATGGACTATGTACAGCAGGCTCCTCAAAGCACTGGAGAAGTACCACCAATGCATTGGCAGGATAGGCGCACCAATGTCAGTGTTCTCGCTCAGGCCAACATTCCCAGCATCGAAGCATTGACCTCTCTTGATCAGCTCCGATGAACAGCCAAATTGTCCGCATGCCAGATACTAGACTCCCAAAACAAGCACTATATTCAGAGCTCCGACATAGCAAACGAGTCCCAGGTGGCAGAGGAAACGCTTCAAGGACATCCTCAAAGCCTCCTTGAAAAAGTGCAACCTCCCAATCGACACTTGGAAATCCCTGGCCCAAGACAGCTCAAAGTAGAGCAGAAGTATCTGGGAAGGTGCCGAACACTTCGAGTCTCGTCGCTGGGAGCTCGGGGAACCCAAACAGAAGGAGCGCACGACAACCCAAGCACCGCACTCACCCATCCTTTCAACCACTGTCTGCCCCACCTGTGACCAAGACTCGTGTGTGGAAGCAATTCATCCTCGACTCAGAGGGTCTGCCTAAAAAGAAGAGGGAAACTAGCAATGGCCATTAACTCAACCTTGCCAGCATCGCCCAAATTCCATGAGCAAATTTTAAAAAATTTGCCAGATGGGTTGCATTTCAACAGAGACGGCACCGATATCCTCACCGGGAGGTTTGCTCGTGCTGTTGTGGAGGGTTTAAACTAAGTTGATGGGGATGGGCACCAGGATGTAGCATGAGAAAGGAGAAACAAAGGGCACAAAAGATTGGGAGAGACGGTAACACTAATGTAATAAAAAGTAAGATATTAGGTGGGGTCAGACTAAGAGAACACAGGATGGTCTAAGATAGGTTTACAATGTATGTATATCTGTGAGGAGGGAGGTTGAGGGTGAATAATTGTCGGATGGCGAAAGATGACGAGGATAAAGTTGATTTGGCAGGGGAGCTTCCTAGGGAGCTGTCATCCGGGTGGCCATCTTGTATCCAACCAGAGGAAGAACACCGCATCCACGGAATCTGTTACGTCATCAAAAACGAGCTGGTTGACTGCCTCAAAGATTCCCTCTGCGGGGTTAACAAACGCCTCATGACTCTTCGACTCACCCTATCCCGGAATCAATGAGCCACAGTCATCAGTGCGTACACCCCAACACTCGATGCAACAGATGAGACGAAAGAGGGTTTTTACTCCAACTTCTCAAAATTCCTGTCCTGTGTCCTCGCGGACGACAAACTGATACTCCTTGGTGACTTCAACGCCAGGGGAGGCGTGATTGGCAGAGAGGGGGTAGGGAAAGCCAACTCCAGCGGTACCCTACTGCAGACATGAACTTGTCATCACCCACCACCTTGTTCCGCCAGAGGGAAAAATACAAGGCATCATGGCAACATCCTCGCTTCAAACACTGGCATCTGCTGGACTATGTCATCGTCCGAGCCAGGGATCGCAAGGATGTGCGCATCACCCGTGCCATGACAGGAGCTGACGACTGCTGGACGGACCACTGCCTAATCCAATCAACATAGCCCCAAAGCGGAAGCGATGCCACAAAAAAGTCAATGCCGGGGTACTCAGACCCAGCTAAGAGAGCCCTATACAGTCAGCGCCTCACAGCTAACCTGGCATTCCTTGATGACCCCGAGATGCAGAATGCCCACAGCGCTTGGTCTGCCCTCCTGGCCTCCATTACCACTGCCTGCAAAGGTCACTCAACCAGAAAACACCAGGACTGGTTTGATGAGAATGATCAGGAGATCCAAGAGCTAATAGATCGCAAGCGCAGGGCATTTCTGAGCCTTAAACAATAACCCAGCTCGGGAGCAGCAAAGCAGCATTACCTACGGCTCAAGGCTGAAGTCCAACAAAAAACCCGGGACCTAAAGAACAGATAGTGGATGGAGAAAGCACAGGAGATGCAGCAGCTGGCCAATAGCCATGATGTGCGAGGATTCTTCACCGCAGTCAAGGCTACCTACGGTCCAAACACCCAAGGCCCCACCCCACTGCTGGCCGAGAACAGGGAAACTCTCATCAAGGACACCAAGGCAGTCGGAGCCCGTTGGAAGGAGCACATCGAAGATCTCCTCAATCGAGACTCTGCCTTTGACTCGAGTGTTCTCGACTCCATCCCGCAGCATGCTACCCGCCACCACTTCAGCAAAACCCCAACACTGCACGAGGTAGAAAAAGCTATAAGACAGCTTAAGAACAACAAGGCTATGGGAGCGGATGGAATCCCTGCTAAGGCACTGAAGTATGGTGGAGAGGCACTGTTGGCGCGAATACATCTCTCTCATTTGGAGGGCGGCGAGCATGCCAGGAGATCTCCGAGATGCAGTGATCGTGACCATTTTTAAAAAAGGAAGTCCGACTGCGGCAACTACAGAGGAATCTCCCTGCTGTTAGCCACTAGGAAAGTTGTCGCTAGAGTCCTCCTCAACCATCTTCTCCTGGCTGAGGAGCTCCTCCTGGAGTCGCAGTGCAGATTTCGTCCCCTACGGGGCACAACGGACATGATTTTTGCTGCGCGACAGCTACAGGAAAAATGCAGGGAACAGCACCAGCCCTTATACATGGCCTTCTTCGACTTTACAAAGGCCTTTGACTGTCAACTGTGAGGGTCTATGGAGCGTCCTCCTATGTTTCGGATGCTCCCAAAAGTTCGTCACCATCCACCGTCTGCTCCACGACGACATGCAGGCCGTGACCCTTATCAACGGGTCCATTACAGACCCAATCCATATCTGGTCCAGGGTCAAACAGGGCTGCATCATTGCCCCAACCCTCTTCTCAATCTTCCTCGCTGCCATGCTCCACCTCACAGTCAACAAGCTCCCTGTTGGAGTGGAACTAAACTACAGAACCAGTGGGAACCTGTTCAACCTTCGCCGTCTCCAGGCCAGGTCCAAGACCACCCCAACCTCTGTCGTTGAGCTGCAGTACGCGGACGACGCATGCATCAACACATACAGAGACTGAACTCCAGGACATAGTCGACGTATTTACTGAGGCGTACGAAAGCATAGGCCTTACGCTAAACATCCGTAAGACAAAGGTCCTCCACCAGTTTGTCCTTGCCGCACAGCACTGCCCCCCCAGTCATCAAGATCCACGGCACTGCCCTGGACAACGTGGACCATTTCCCAAACCTTGGGAGCCTCTTCTCAACAAGAGCAGACATTGACGACCAGATTCAACACCGCCTCCAATGCATCAGTGCAGCCTTCGGCCGCCTGAGGAAGAGAGAGTTTGAAGACCAGGCCCTCAAAACTACCACCAAGCTCATGGTCTACAGGACTGTAGTAATACCCACCCTCCTGTATGGCTCAAAGACATGGACCATGCACAGTAGACACCAAGTCGCTGGAGAAATACCACCAACGATGTCTCTGCAAGATCCTACAAATCCCCTGGGAGGACAGACGCACCAACAATAGCGTCCTCGACCAGGCCAACATCCCCAGCATTGAAGCACTGACCACACTTGATCAACTCTGCTGGGCAGGCCACATTGTCCGCATGCCAGACACAAGACTCCCAAAGCAAGCGCTCTACTCTGAACTCCTTCACGGCAAACGAGCCAAAAGTGGGCAGAGGAAACGTTACAAGGACACCCTCAAAGCCTCCCTAATGAAGTGCAACATCCCCATTGACACCTGGGAGTCCCTGGCCAAAGACTACCCTAAGTGGAGGAAGTGCATCCGGGAGGGCGCTGAGCACCTCTCGTCTCATCGCCGAGAGCATGCAGAAATCAAGCGCAGCCAGCGGAAAGAGTGTGCGGTAAATCTGTCCGTCCCACCCACCCTTTCCCTCAATGACTATCTGTCCCACCTGTGACTGGGACTGTGGTTCTCGTATTGGACTGTTAATCCACCTAAGGACTCATTTTAAAGAGTGGAAGCAAGTCTTCCTCGATTTCAAGGAACTGCCTATGATGATTATTGATATATGTGAACGCATGGAAAACAAGGTTGGTGAGTTGCAGGTGCAAATAACCACATGGGAATTTGATGTGGTGGCAATAGCTGAGACCTGGCTCAAAAAAGGGCAGGATTAGCTGTTAAATATTCCTGGATATAAGTTGTTCAGGAAAACTAGGAGGTGGTGTGGCAGTATTGGTTAAAGAGATTGTTAGTGCTGGAAAGAGAGGATGTCCTGGAGGGGTCAAGGATGGAATCTGTATGGCTAGAGTTAAGAAATAATAACGGTGCCATTACACTACTATTCTATAGGCCACCAACGAATGGGAAAAATATGGACGAGCAAATTTGCAGAGAAATTCGAGAGAGGCAAGAACTAGAGAGTAGTGATAAAGGAGGACTTCAACTGTCCTAATATAGACTGGGATAGTAATAGCGTAAAGGGCAGAGAGGAGGGAGAATTTCTGAAGTGTGTTCAGGAGACCTTTCTTGATCAGTATGTTTCCGGCCCAACGAGGAAGGAGGCATTGCTGGATCTGGTTCTGGGGAATGAGGTGGAGCAAGTGTCAGTAGGAAAACATTTGGGGAACAATGCTCATAGTATCATACGGTTTAGATTATCGATGGAAAAGGGACAGGGAGCAATCTAGAGTAAAAATACTTAACTGGGGGATGACCAATTTCAGTGGGATGAGAACAGATCTGGCCCAGGTAAACTGGAATCAAAGATTGGCAGGCAAAACTGTAATGGAACAATGGGCTGCCTTTTAAAGAGAAAATTTAGGTGAAGAGTTTAGGTACAGTCGAGTTACATTCCTACTAGTGGGAAAGGTATTGCAACTAAAGTCAGAGCTCCCTGGATGATGAAAGAAATAGAGAGTAAGATGAAGCAGAAAAAGTGTGTATGACAGATGTCAGGTCGAGAATACATCTGAGAATCAGGCTAAATTTAGAAAGTTCAGAGAAGTGAAAAAAAAAATAAGACGGACAAAGAGGGTATGAGAATAGAATGGCAGCTAACAGAAAAGATAATCCAAAAGTCTTCTACAGGCATATAAATAGTAAATGGGTAGTAAGAGGGGTGGGGCCGATTAGTGACAAAAAAAAGAGACCTACGCATGAAGGCACAGGGTATGGCTGAGGTGCTAAATTAGCACTTTGCATCTGACTTCACCAAGGAAGAAGCTGCTGCCATAGACATGGTGAAGGAGGAGGTAGAGGAGATACTGGATGAGATAAAAATTGATAGAGGAGGTATTAAAAAGGCTGGCTGTACTTAAAGTAGTCCCCAGGACCAGGTATGATGCATCCTAGGATGCTGAGGGAAGTGAAGGAAGAAATCGCAGAGGTATTGGCCTTTATCTTCCAATCCTCCTTAGAAACGGGGGTGGTGTAAAAGGATTGGAGAATTGTATGTTTTACACCTTAGTTCAAAAAAGGGTGTAAAGATAAACCCAGCAACTACAGGCCAGTCAGTTTAACCTCAGTCGTGGGGAAGCTTTTAGAAGTTATTATCATGGACAAAATTAACAATCACTTGGACATGTATGGATTAACTAAGGAAAGCCAGCATGGATTTGTTAAAGGCAAATCATGTTTAACCAACTTGAATGCGTTTTTGGTGTAACAGGATTGATGAGGGCAATGCAGTTAATGATGTGTATATGGATTTCCAAAAGGCGTTCGACAAAGTGCCACATAATAGGCTTGCATGCAAAGGTGAAGCCTGTAGATTAAAAGGGACAGTAGCAGCACGGGTACAAAATTGGCTCAGTGACAGGAAACAGAAAGTAGTGGTGGTCGGTTGTTTTTCGGACTGGAGGAAGGTATACAGTGTTGTTCATAAGAACATAAGAAATAGGAGTCGGGGTAGGCCATACGCCCCTCGAGCCTGCTCTGCCATTTAATACGATCATGGCTGATCCAATTATGGACTCTGGTCCACTTCCCTGCCCGTTCCCCATAACCCCTTATTCCCTTATCGGTTAAGAAACTGTCTATCTCTATCTTAAATTTATTCAATGATTAGAGGCCCAACCTTCTCAACCTTTCATCATAAGTCAACCCCCTCCATCTCCGGAATCAACCTAGTAAACCTTCTCTGAACTGCCTCTAAAGCAAGTATATCCTTTCTTAAATATGGAAACCAAAACTGTATGCAGTATTCTAGATGTGGCCTCACCAATACCCTGTATAACTAATACTTCCCTGCTTTTATACTCCATCCCCTTTGCAATAAAGGCCAAGATTCCATTGGCCTTCCTGATCACTTGCTGTACCTGCATACTAACCTTTTGTGTTTCATGCACCAGGACCCCCAGGTCCCACTGTACCGTAGCACTTTGTAATTTTTTTCCATTTAAATAATAACTTGCTCTTTGATTTTTTTTTTTTTGCTCTCACTTTCCAACATTATACTCCACCTGCCAAATTTTTGCCCACTCAGTTAGCCTGCCTGTCTTTTTGCAGGCTTTTTGTGTCCTCCTCACATATTGCTTTTCCTCCCATCTTTGTATCGTCAGCAAACTTGGCTACGTTACACTTGGTCACTTCATCCAAGTCGTTAATATAGATCGTAAATAGTTGGGGTCCCAGCACTGATCCCTGTGGCACCCCACTAGTTACTGGTTGCCAACCAGAGAATGAACCATTTATCCCAACTCTCTGTTTTCTGTTAGTTAGCCAATCCTCTATCCATGCTAATATATTACCCCCAACCCCGTGAACTTTTATCTTGTGCAGTAACCTTTTATGTGGCACCTTGTCAAATGCCTTCTGGAAGTCCAAATACACCACATCCATTGGATCCCCTTTATCCATCCTGTACATTACATCCTCAAAGAATTTCAGCAAATTTGTCAAACATGACTTCCCCTTCATAAATCCATGCTGACTCTGCCTGACTGAATTATGCTTTTCCAAATGTCCTGCTACTGCTTCTTTAATAATGGATTCCAACATTTTTCCAAAGGTGGTGTTCCCAAGGGGTTGATTCTAGGGCCACTACTTTTCTTGATGTATATTGATGACTTGGATGTGGGTGATCATGAAGGACTTCGAGGATATAGACCAGCTAGTGGAATGGGCAGACAAGTGGCAGATGAAATTTAACGCAGAAAAGTTTGGTGATAAATTTTGGTATAAAGAATGAGAGGAAATATAAACTAAAGGATATAATTCTAAAGGGGATGCATGAACAAAAAGACCGAGGGATTATATGTGAACAAAGCATTGAAAGTTGCAGGGCAGGTTGAGAAAGCAGTTTAAAAAAGCTTATTGGATCCTGGGCTTCATGAATAGAGGTATAGAGTACAAAAGCGTGGAAATTATGATGAACCTGTATAAAACACTGGTTTGGCCTCAACTGGAGTATTGTGTCCAATTCTGTGCATTTGCACTTTAAGATGATGTGAAGGCCTTGGAGTACAGAAAATATATATACGAGAATGATTCCGGGGATGAGGGACTTCAGTTACATTGATAGACTGGAGAGGGTGGGGTTGTTCTCGAAGCTGAAGAGTGAGAGGAGTTTTGACAGGTGTTCAAAATCATGGGGGATCTTGACAGAGTAGCTAAAGAGAAACTGCTCCCATTGGCAGAAGGGTCGAGAACCAGAGGACACAGATTTAAGGTGATTGACCAAAGGCGACATGAGGAAAAACTTTTTATGCAGCGAGTGGTTAGGATCTGGAATGCACTGCCTGAAAGAGCGGTGAAGGCAGACACAATCTTGTGTTTCAAAGCGGAGTTGAATAAGTACCGAGGAAAAAAAATTGCAGAACAATGGGGAAAGAGCAGGGGAGTGGGACTAGCTGAAGTGTTCTTGCAGAGAGCTGGCACTGGCTCTAAGGGCCAAATGGTATTTTTCCATGCTGTAATCATCTATGATTCTATGAAAGCACAAGAGCAGAATGCAGCTGACTGTGTGATATCCTGGCAGCATCCAGGATGCCTTTGTCTATGGCACCAGAATTATTTCAAGGAATAGGCACATTGATTGGATGTCCTTTACCCTCCCTGATCTCTCCACCCTTCCACTTTTTCCTCCGCCCTGTGGCATCCACCCCAATTATTGAGGACTAGCTTCTCCAGCACTGGTTTGCCGCCAGTGTGGGTTCTCCATAGTTGTGGGGAAGCCTTTTATTAAAATTCAAACTTTTAGCATTAGAATGTAATGAGAGGAACATGTCAGTGACCAGCCTACATTCCACCTGATCTGGAAAGATAAGTATAGAACATGCAAGTAGTTTGGGGAGCCATATTGACTTGGTGGCAAACATGCAATAGTTATGCGAGGCAAAGGAAACCTTTCTCTTCGATAGCCATAAGTTGCAGCTTTACAGACATACTTCTAATGTGAGGGTTGGGGCAAGTGCTCTCTCACTGCAGTGTAAATGCAGTAACATGCTGTGGACTCAATAATTTAGTGCATGCGTAGTACAGACACATTCATCTCTTGGTGGTCCCACTTTTGGTAACTCGTTTGACACTTCCTCAGTCCAGAAAAGAAATTTCTCATTTGGTGCCACAAGATATGGACATCATCACATCATAGGCTGTCATGGGAGGTGGTATTAACATATTTAGCCAATTCCTGCCATGCTTGCTGCACAAAGACCGAGTTCTTAGTCACAACATCAGGCTCCAAGAAACATTCAACAGCAGTACTTTAAGTGTGGCACATCATTAAAAGCTGCTGCAGTCCTTATTCCATGCCCACCTGCTGTCATAATAAACTCTGAATATGATAGCAACGCACAGGGGGTGTACTTAAACTATGTAAATTAAGTGACATGGCTGTATCAGGTGGGTTCTGCAGGGTTCTCTGTGGGACTGCTACTTTTTCCTTGCAAATAGGCAGTTAGTGGCGTCTTTCCCCCATCAAACGCTGGATACCTGCTGAGAATCACCAGAATCTAAACTGCATTTCCAAGTAATTAATTATGTGTTAAGGATTTTGGGAGAATTTTCCTATGTGCTAAAGTGCCATACAAGTCTTTCTTTTCTAACATTAGAAATTTAAAGATGGTTCTGTGTGCAATCAGTTTTTTTTTTTAATCCAAATTTCACATTTAAAAATTTGGATCTATAGTTATACTGTTGATAATGAAGTTGTGCCATGTTTATGTTGGTAAATTCAAGAGGGTAGTGGATAGATATTTGGCATGGGGGTGATTGAAGGGTGAGAGAGAGAGATTGGTAAGAAAAATCTGTGTCATTAAATGTAGTCATAAAGGATTGCTGGGCGTATCTTTTATTTAAATAAAAAAAATTTAAAAATTGGGTGAGTTGAACCAAATGCCCATATTGGGCACAAGTTTCCGCCCTCTAAGTTCGGCGCACCTTCATAAGATGCGCCGATTTTCTGGAATAAAAAGGGCATCGAAAACTTTAACCTTGTGATTCTGCGACCTCCTCGGGACGTCTTTGTGCTCGGCGTGGTGCAGTACAAAGGGTCGGGGCGAAGCCAGGTCCCGGTGCTAAAAACAGTGCCGGGATTTCTGCACATGCGTGCTAGAGTGTGCGCGCATGTGCAGTAGTTCCAGGCCCCCGAGGCTGCATGGGAGGGGTCCGAAGCACGCCGCCCCGAGCCCTGGCCGAATGGGCTTCCCGGGCAAAGATCGGACTCGGGCCTCCGTTCCTCCATTCAGCTTCCGCCCCCCCGCCATTCCTGTTCAGCTCCTGCTCCCGCCCCCCCCCCCCCCCCTCACATCCTAGGCGGAACCCGCCATCTTGCTAGGGGCGGGCCCCGTCCGAAGTCTTCGGCGCGGCTAGGTGTCGTCGTTGTCGGGGCCTGTTCAGCCTCCCTCTCCCCCCTTCTCTTCTCTCTTCCCTTTCCCCCCCCCCTTCTCCTCTTTTCCCCCCCCTCTCTTCTCACCCTCCTCCCTTCTCCTCTCACTCCCCCCTCCCTTCTCCTCTCACTCCCCCCTCCCTTCTCCTCTCACTCCCCCCTCCCTTCTCCTCTCACCCCCCCCTCCCTTCTCCTCTCACCCCCCTCCCTTCTTCTCTCACCCCCCTCCCTTCTCCTCTCACCCCCCTCCCTTCTCCTCTCACCCCCCTCCCTTCTCCTCTCACCCCCCCTCCCTTCTCCTCTCACCCCCCCTCCCTTCTCCTCTCACCCCCCTCCCTTCTCCTCTCACCCCCCCTCCCTTCTCCTCTCACACCCCCTCCCTTCTCCTCTCACACCCCCTCCCTTCTCCTCTCACACCCCCTCCCTTCTCCTCTCACACCCCCTCCCTTCTCCTCTCACACCCCCTCCCTTCTCCCCTCACACCCCCTCCCTTCTCCTCTCACACCCCCTCCCTTCTCCTCTCACACCCTCTCCCTCTCCCTTCTCCTCTCACACCCCCTCCCTCTCCCTTCTCCTCTCACACCCCCTCCCTCTCCCTTCTCCTCTCACACCCCCTCCCTCTCCCTTCTCCTCTCACACCCCCTCCCTCTCCCTTCTCCTCTCACACCCCCTCCCTCTCCCTTCTCCTCTCACACCCCCTCCCTCTCCCTTCTCCTCTCACACCCCCTCCCTCTCCCTTCTCCTCTCACACCCCCTCCCTCTCCCTTCTCCTCTCACACCCCCTCCCTCTCCCTTCTCCTCTCACACCCCCTCCCTCTCCCTTCTCCTCTCACACCCCCTCCCTCTCCCTTCTCCTCTCACACCCCCTCCCTCTCCCTTCTCCTCTCACACCCCCTCCCTCTCTCTCTCTCTCTCTCTCACACCCCCTCCCTCTCTCTCTCTCTCTCTCTCTCTCTCACACCCCCTCCCTCTCTCTCTCTCTCTCTCTCTCTCTCACACCCCCGCCCTCTCTCTCTCTCTCTCTCTCTCTCTCTCTCACACCCCCTCCCTCTCTCTCTCTCTCTCTCTCTCTCTCTCTCACACCCCCTCCCTCTCTCTCTCTCTCTCTCTCTCTCACACCCCCTCCCTCTCTCTCTCTCTCTCTCTCTCTCTCTCTCACACCCCCTCCCTCTCTCTCTCTCTCTCTCTCTCTCTCTCTCACACCCCCTCCCTCTCTCTCTCTCTCTCTCTCTCACACCCCCTCCCTCTCTCTCCCTCTCTCTCTCTCACACCCCCTCCCTCTCTCTCTCTCTCTCTCTCTCACACCCCCTCCCTCTCTCTCCCTCTCTCTCTCTCACACCCCCTCCCTCCCTCTCCCTCTCTCTCTCTCTCTCTCTCACACCCCCTCCCTCTCTCTCTCTCTCTCACACCCCCTCCCTCTCTCTCTCTCTCCCACCTCCTCGCTGTCAGAAACACAGAGACACTGACCGAGAGAGAGACATTTGACGGGGGGGGGGGGGCGGCGGCGTCACAGCACGCTGTTGGAGGGCTCCCGGTGCTGTAGTCGGTGAGTAGAAACTTAATTTATTTAACATTTTTTTTATTTTTTATTTTTTTGATTTATTTATTTATCATTTTTTATTGATGATGGCTCTTGATTTGTAAAAGTGAAGTGTTAATGTATGTAAACCTCCCCCCCCCCCCCCCATATCTCGTTCCCTACGCCTGATTTATAAGTGTAGGCACGGTTTTTCTGAGCGTACAAAAATCTACACTTAATCCATTTTAATTTAGTTTGGAGTAAGTTTTCGCTGCCTAAACTTGCAAAACAGGCATAAGTGGCTGGACACGCCCCCTTTTGAAAAAAAGCTTCTAAAATAAAACTATTCTAACTCACTGGAACTGGAGCAAACTAAATGCCGAGAATTACAATTTCTAAGATGCTCCATTCTAAACTAGTTGCTCCAAAAAAATAGGAGAATCTCAGGTCAAAACTTGAGCCCATTGGAACTAGCCAGATTTTCTATGCCCAGCCAATCCTTTACATCCAAGCGCAGCAAGAGGGAAATCTACCCCATTATTTTCTGTTCTGATGGATTGGAATGGTCTTTTCCATTCCTGTACATCCCAATATCCCTGAGAGTAAAGAACGGTGTAACTAAGGTATTAAACAATAAATCGTGAGTGTCTTTGTTGGGGTCAGTATCTTAGTTCTTAAAATTCTAGGAGCTAGCAATTGTATCCACATTTTTAGATTATAACCAAACTTATCAATGCCATCTACTGATTTGAATTTGTATTTAGGGGATGAAAAATAATTGTATTCTTGGAATTTTCATTGCATGCAATATAAGGAAGGTTTGTACCAGACCAAAAATGGACATGTGCGTTTAAAGGTAGTGTCCAAACAAAAATGCAAACTAATCTTTTTGGGTCCAAACCTGTGTTGATATGAATCCTGTTTTTAATTTGAGATATTTTTAGATCTATTTTCTTTCTTTACTCTTTGAGGGATTTCCATAAACACCACCCTCGATGCTTTTAACATGATTTGCTAAATGGTAATCATTTAATGTAGGTGGGGGGGTGGGGGGGGTGTCAATTAGATAAAAGGCTTTTTAGTTAACTGCGAAGTTTGTTAGGATCATTTGTGGTTGAAGGCCATGTTTAATACAGCGGCAACTATCTATTCTATTCTGAAGATCACAAACTATAGGTAAGTGTGTAGTGGTCTTGATTACGGTCTCTGTGTGAAGTATGGTAAACCAACAGTGAAGTTTGTTGCATGATACCTGCTAGCATGAGATTGTTATTTTAAACTATACTCTTCTATTTAGTTGAAGAAAAAAGCACACCGCTGCTTTAAATGATTGCAGATCTGTACCTGATGAAGTGGCTTTTTAGATCAATGATCTGCAAAATGAAGGGTTCAGCCAATGCTCTTATCTGATTGGTGCTCCAGATGGAATTTTGTAAATACTGTAATACAGTACAAGAGAAATTGATCACTGAGGATTTAAAACTGCAGAACATCTTGCACGACAAAATGAAGAATTATATAAAGGTGCAGAATAGTTATAATTATCAGCCAATTCCACTATTGTCTGTCAGGACTTTTAATAAAAAATTTGTTATTTTACAGATCTTTAAATCATCACACAGACTTCAAAAATATTTGGACCAGGCCACTCTACATTCCACTACTATCCTCATTTTTTTTTGTTCTTAAAGCAATCACTATTAGCATGGGACCTCTGGGATCGAAGATATGTAATGGAACACACTAAGGATATGTGGAATATTGTTCCATCAGAACGTAGTTTTTTTTAAAAGTTGTATGTGTGTGGTTTTTAAGTTTAACAATTTTAGATCCAGTGTGCTTTTATGAATTCTGTAGGAGGTTCTTGCTGTATAAACCTAATTAATCATATGACACTAATGACTGCAGTGGTAGGTATTCAGTGAGAAGTGTGATACCAATCAGTCTACTGTATGTTCTCAAACAAAGTCTGCTCAAATACTAATGAATTAAGTTACACAAAGATAATATATAAATTAAAATGAAAGGCATAGTAATGTGTAAATGTGATTTATTTTTAATAAACCAGTATTAGAGTGGACATTTCAATGAGTAAATGCAGTAAATTTAAAGATTCTATTTGAACAAAATGTAACCATTTAACAGAAGAAATGCAGATATAAATGTTTTAACTTAATTTTATTTTGTGGGGGTGGGGCAGCGGGGGATGTGATTGAAAAAGATTTTTTATAATTGAGTGCAAATTCAGCTTGAGTGCTACCTGTAGCTATTTTGTGAAAAGCAAAGTGAACTTTACAGAACCTCAGTGTGAAGAGTGTTTAATCTGGTGTTTGTATAGAATCGTTACAAATGGCAGGGAGTTTTTAACTGTAATACTATTTTCAGTAAGAAGTGGGATTTTTCTTAAGCTGAACTAAATTTCTTATTATAAATGTGATAAATGTTAGGTTTTATTGCTAAATCTGACCATCAACTGTGATATGTTGTCTATGTATATGCCTTTTAAATAGTCTTGTGGCTGAAAATGGACAAACACAATAATGTACGGTACTCACATTTTTATTAAAAGCAATGTGTTAAATTTAAAAAGCCATAAAGTTTGAAAGGGTGTGATATTTGGAAAGGAGATGGGTTAGTTAAAAATCCCATTGGGGAAAGTTGCTAATCTGCAATGTTAGCAAAGGTCACTTTTCATGACCTATCATATTTTCATTTTGGCCAAGGATCTCGGTTCTTGTACAGCTGACTTGACAGTCAAAAGTTTACATATGCACTAACTGACTTTAAGCTAGCAGTTCTAACTTGTCAAAAGCTATGCTGGCATAAAGGTATACCTTGCATTTGCAATTGATTTTATTCTGTTACATAAAGTGTAAGTGTAAACCTGTTTACTATAACATTGTATCTTTGGATATGTCATTTGTCAGCAATAAAATTTCTTAAAATTACCCACGTGAGTCTTTGTAGTTTTTTAGATAGATACAATGAATGTAGTCATGGTCTTTGACTCAAATGTAACCATTAAACAAAATATATAAATATTTTACTGGTTGAAAAAAATATTTTCGAAATGCAAGTTCAGCTTCATTGCTACCTGCAGCTCTTGTATACAAGACAATGTGAACCTTATGGAACCTAAGCTACTTATTCAGATTTGTACAGTGCATAGAATGCTATTTTATACACTATGCTGTCATTTATATTTTAAGTCTGTAGGAAACATTACTTTAAAACATTTAGCAAATAGGTAAATCTTCTATCTAAAAACTAAATTTAGACCCCAACTGTGTAACTGGAGAACTTTTATATGATGATGTGATTGATGTCCTGTTGTGCTGATGGGGCCTGGTGATTAATACATGTTCTAGCCACACAATCATTTCTCAACTTTAAAATGAAACATCCATTCAGGTGCCTTGCTTTTAAATGTTTGCATATCTAATTCCTATTTCACAATCTCATTGTAACCCCCTAAGCTTTCAGGTCAAGTATTATCTGTGTGTTGAGGGATGCATCGCAGTTAATAGAAATCGTGGACCACCCATATTCCACTTCCAAACTATTGCTACTGTTTTGTTTGGGGAAGGGAAAGAAATCTGTGCCATAACCTCTATATCCCAAACTCCAGGAAATTTGTCCTTCCTTGTCCTAGTTCTGACTGGTAAATATTTACAGTGAAATCTCGTGTATAAGTCATACCTATGTGTGAGATTCTGTTATTTTACAAAAGCAATTTGTTTAAAAACTCAATATAGTGGGGTGTACACCACTCTCTTTCTTAAAAGTATGGCCATTACTTACACGCCAAATCTCAGTATTGTTCACAGTATATTAGACACTAAAAGGTGGAACCTAAAATCCAATTTGCTGCATTGATTGCCATTTCAAATTTAAGCAAAAACACATTATACAACAATCTGCACTAGTAATGTATTTTGGATATTTCCTTAACCAACGCAATAATTTTTGTAATCTTCCAGACAAAAGATCTGACTCTGAAGTGAAGACGGAAGAGAAAGGTAAGCTTCATCTTGTGCACTAACTGCCTGTGGCAACAATTATTTTGGGTGATTTAGCAATTGTTGTTTAAGACATTGAAAAATACATCTTATTAGTGCACATAGAGGTGTGCAGTTGGTCAAACTTGCAGTACGAGTCTTATATGGCCATTTGGACTTGATTTGATCTGATTGGGTGAAAGACAGTTCACTACTTTTAATTGGGCAAGATTGAACGTTGTAATATCAGTAGGAAGTGGTGCACAGAATGAACTCCGGATCAGCCAGGCTTCACTAAGGTAGACCTGCTGTTTGCTGCTCTCATAACACTTGTGTGGTTGTAGAAGCTTTTAATTCGATAACCCCAATCACTTCCTGATGAACAAGGAAATGTGTTAAGGAAACATAGGGGAGTGACATCAAAAAGTCATAAGCCAGAACCAGGTAAAATGTGTTCAGGAAGCAAGCATACCAAGTGGATGCATTTAAAGTTGCATCACTGCTAAAAATCATTGTTGAACATTTATGAAGGTTTTTAAACCATTTAAGGTAATTTGAACCTTACTATTTCAGAAAATAGTTCTCGTGTAGCCATTTAACTCCCTTGAGAATTGTTTGCATAATAAATGTACTTGGTGAATTGAAGAGCTGCAATTTAGTATTTTTTTTTCTCGTTAAAACAATACAGGTTACGGGGCGATTATAATAGAATTGTTAAGTTATGAAAGGATGGAGTAGAGTGGCTGGAAGCAGACAGCTTCCAGTATTTGAGTGGTCAAGGACATAAGATTAAATGCAAGATATTTAGAACAGAAGGCTCAAGAAACTTCTTTACACAGAGTTGTAAGGAAGTGGAATTCACATTCAGGGTTAATGGTTGAGGCAGACACTATGTCAACTTCAAGATTAGATTGAATCGGCGGATGAAGGAAAAAGATTATAGGAACAGGTTGGGTAAATATGATTAGAACTATTTGCTCGAGTGGAAGGTAATCACCAGCATGGACTAGTTGGGGCGAATAGTCTGTTTCTCTGTGCAATTTCTATGTTTACACATGCAAATATTAAGTGGATTGCCTTAAACTAAACTGGAAAAAATTGTACCTCCAGGTTGACTTTTTGCCGTTATCTGTGATTTTCACAGATGTGGGCTTCTGCGCTATTAATACAATTACTGACGGTCTCAGTTTGGAAAATTTAGTTTGTGGTGGGAAAACTTGATTTCATTAAAAGGGAAATTCTGTAGGTGTCTGGAGATGCACAACTTGCAATCTTTGCACACTAGATGGCACTGTAAATTAAAGAGTGACTGACGTTGCCCATTTTGGGCTTGATGTGTAAAATAGCATAGGCAATTTCAAAAAAATTATAAAACCAATGTGTGATCTTCATCTGTGCGTTGTATATATGTAAGAAAATTACCACGGACTACACTGTACCTACCGTATCTACTTCCAGCAACTCTCTTCGAGTAAACCAATAAATGGTAAGAGAGGAGAGTCGAGGGATAAATCCTTTGAAAGCCAAGTACACTTTAACACGCATTTATCTTGATGCTTTTTTTTTTAACAAAAACTCTCGTACAACATTGTCATTGGAAAACTTTGTCGATCTCTAAATGATCTTTTATAGCATTATATGAACATTTCATCATTTTGTAATGAAAACAGATGTGCTGGAAATGTACAGCAGGTCCATCAGCAACTAAAACATTGTGTGACTGTAACCACGGTGCATTATCCTTCCGTTCTCCTCATGCCCTCTGCAATGTCAGTTGATCACACTATACTCTTTCAGTACCTCTCTCCCATTGTCCAGCTCTGTGGAACTGGCCGAGCTTAGTTACAATCTTAACTATCCGATTGTGGTGGAAGCATCTCCACTGTAGCTTCTCTTCCCGACTCTGGAGTGCCCCAATGATCTATCCTTGGCCTCTTCCTCTACATGCTGCCGCCTTGACAGTATCATCTGCAGTCATGTGGTCAGCTTCCACATGTACACCAATAACAGATCTATGCCTAAACCATCTCTTTCAACCCATCCACTACCTCTCTGCTGTCAGACTGCTTGTCCAATATCCAATCTTATGTGAGCATCAATTGCATCCAGCTTAACTTTGGAAAGCCTGAAACCATCATCTTTTGCCCTGGCCACAAACTCCATACCTTCACAACTAATTTCTTCTTCCTCCCTGGCCATTGTTGCAGGCTGAACCAAACTGTTGTAGCCTCAGCATCCAATTCGACTCGAGCTGAGCTTCCAATCCATATCCTCTCCATCACAAACTACATCCACCTCTAATGTCACTCATCTTCACCCTTACCTCAGCCCATCGGTTGCTGAAGCCCTCATTCATGCCATTGTCATCTCCAAACTCAATTACTATGTTTTCCTGGCTGGCTTCCCATCCTCCACCCTTAACAACTTTAGCTGGATCACAGTTTGGGGCTCGCATCCTATCCCCCGCCAAGTTCAGCTCCTGAATTTTCCCAGTAGTTGTTGACCTACATTGGCTCCCAGTTTTCCAATGCCTCAAATTTAAAATTCTTGCCCTTGTGTTTATATACCTCAACAGCCTTGCCACTTCCCATCTCTCTCCTCCTTCAGCCCTACACTTTCCTCCCTTCTGTTCCTCTGATACCAGTCTCTTGTGCATCTCTACCTTTTACTGCACCATTAACTGCTATTTCTTCAGCAGTTTAGGCCCCATGCTCTGGAATTCCCTTCCTAAACCCACCTCCACCTCCCTCTAAGATTTTACTTATAACCCTTACTTATGTTCAAAATTATAGTCATCCCTCGTATTCTCTTTGGTACAGTGGAGGTTTTTCTCATGCCTCTGGGCTTTTTTTTAATGTTAATGCTTCTATATAAATGCTTGTATGAGTGGAGGCATCAACAATTTGTAAATAAACTGACATTGAAGTGTATTTACTTGCCATTTACAGACAATACCTAAACTTGTACTTTTTTATATAACTATAATTAACATAAGAACAAAGAAATAGGAGTAGGCCATACAGCCCTTCGCGCCTGCTCTGCTATTCAATAAGATCATGGTTTTAACTTTACATCCTAACTTTACATCATGAATATGTACCATGCAAAGTAGTGGACAGAGAGGATGGATCAACATAAATGTAATAATGCTAAGTGTGGAGGACTAAAGATTTCATGTTGCTGCCTTTGCTTCTTTGTTATGCAACCGTGCTGTTTTGGATCTTTGCAGTGTGGAAATGACAAGCTAAGTGACTAACGACTGCTGCACCCGATGCTATTATTTACCGAGGGACTGCCTATGATGATGATGTTTATCACATGATCAGCAGCAGTGTGGTAAAATAAATAAGGCGGTGCTGCTGCCTCCTGTGGCTCCGATTTACCCAGCAGAAGAAGTAGCTTTCACCTTAAATAGCAGGAGCTCAGCCTGTCCAAACAGGCAGTGATTTGTTTTCCTCACCATTGTTTTCTGTTCCAACTCTGGAATCTGCCCTGCACAAGACTCCTCGAGTGATATTACTGAGCCACCTCTGTTCCTTTTGTGCTAGGAGAGTTCTTGAACTAGCTCTGCCATTTACACTGGTAAATTTGGCACACTGATATTTCACAGTATCAAAGAGGATTAAGACTTGATGTGATCACCTTCCCTTGCGCAGTGTCCTATTGCATTCCTGCTCAGTTCGTCCATTAAAGGTACTTTTTTGACCAGCAGCGCTCATCAAGTGAAATGGCAGTGCATACAATCTTTTTCGGCTGCTTCTATTTGTAAAAACTTGAAAGGCAGTTATTTCTCTGATTGGCTCTCCATTTTCACATAACCTATTGCTGATTGGTCCCCTTGGAGGATAAGCCATACCCTGAAGTTCCTCTGGAATGTGTAACTGAACCCGCCCAACCCAAGTTCTGAATGACTTTCCAATTTGTAATTTGATCCATTTTGAGTTCAGAAGCCGCAGATGATAGATCTCTCCAAAAGCCATCGTTCCAGCCGAAGTCTCTTACCCAGTGCATCCCTCTCCCAGCCGAAGTCGCTTACCCAAGCGCAAGACATTATCTTCCCCCCCCCATAGATGGAGCATTGTGTGTGGATTGTTAACCGGTTTATGGGGTATGACAGTGTCGTGAATTCTGGATTTTATCACCCCAACCATGTCTCTTGTAAACACGCACACCGATCTTGCACGTACCAGGAGTCTCGAAGAACGTGATCTGTCTTCTGAGCTCCCCCTCTCTCTTCCGATCTCGCTCTCGCCCCCCCAGCTCTCGCCCCCCCAGCTCTCGCCCCCCCAGCTCTCGCCCCCCCAGCTCTCGCCCCCCCCAGCTCTCGCCCCCCCCCCAGCTCTCGCTCTCGCCCCCCCCAGCTCTCGCTCTCGCCCCTCTTTTCCCCCCCCCCCAGCTCTCGCCCCTCTTTTCCCCCCCCCCAGCTCTCGCCCCTCTTTTCCCCCCCCCCCAGCTCTCGCCCCTCTTTTCCCCCCCCCCCCCCCAGCTCTCGCTCTCGCCCTCTCCCTCTCTCTCTCCCTGTCCCTGCCGCTGCGGGAGGCTCGGCAGATGTGTTCGGCTGCTCAATGAAGGCAACATCGTGTTGGACGCATGCGCAGAAAAGGGTTAGTAGGAATTGTGCTGGTGAGGTGGGGGCGGCGGCCTCGGTGATCTTTGTCCTAACTCTCTCTCCTGCGATCTTTTTTATGGATCTTTTGATTTGCCTTATCAGCTGGTCTGTTAAATGCACTAAGCTGGGTCAGTCTGTGCATTGTGATGCAAAATAGCATTATGTAGGAGCAGACTGAACCACCTTTGCACCAATTCCCAGAAACAACAACTACTTGCTTTTCTATAGCACTCATTAATTACATCAAGACATGAGTGTTTTTACCAAGTGTTGGATAGTGGGTGGTGAGCAGATGGGGCAGAGAAGGAAAGAAAGAGAATCAATAGGTGGCAACATGTCAAAGAGAAGGATCTTTTGGATTTTGAAGGGAGATGGCAAGCTGAAAGGTATTTCCAAAGGGTGACTGAAGGAGCAGCTGCCAATAGAATGGAACAAGAAGTAGGCCAGTCCTGGAGGCTGCACATAAGAACATAAACAGGAGCAGGCCATTTGTCCCTCGAGTCTGCGCTGCCATTCAATAAGATCATGGATGATCGTCTACCTCAACTCCACTTTCCTGCACTATCCCCATACACCTTAATTCTAACATCCAAAAATCCATCGATCTCTGTCTTGAATATATTCAAGACTGAGCCTCCACAGCCCTTTGGGGTAAAGAATTCCAAAGATTTGCCACCCTCTGAGTGAAGAAGCCGAGATTGTGAGCCACTGGTTTTAGACTCCCAAGCCAGGGGAAACGTCCTCCCTGTATATCTACCTTGTCAAGCCCTGTAAGAATTTTGTATGTTTCAATGAGATCATCTCTCATTCTTCTAAACTCTAGAGAGTATAGGCCTGGTCGAATCAATCTCTCCTCATAAGACAATCCCCCCATCCCAGGGATCATTCTGGTACACACTCTGGGCCCAAGTTTCGGCCTCAGTTGCTCCTGATTTTTTGGAGCAACTGGTGTAGAACGGAGTATCTTAGAAATTCAAATTCTCGGCATTTAGTTTGCTCCAGTTCTAGTCAGTTAGAACAGTTTCACTTTGGAACAGAATTTTATTTTCAAAAGGGGGCGTGTCCGGCCACTTACGCCTGTTTTCAAAGTTTCGGCAGTGAAAACTTACTCCAAACTAACTTAGAATGGAGTAAGTGAAGATTTTTGTACGCTCGAAAAAACCTTGTCTACACTTTAGAAAATTAGGCGTAGGTTACAAATCAGGCATAGGGAATGGCGGTGGGGGGGGGGGGTTTAAAGGGAAGTTTACAAACATTAAACACTTCAGTTTTACAAATAAAGAGCCATCATCAATAATAAATGATAAAAACATCA
The DNA here is from genome assembly GCF_044704955.1 of Pristiophorus japonicus. Lineage (NCBI taxonomy): Eukaryota > Metazoa > Chordata > Chondrichthyes > Pristiophoridae > Pristiophorus > Pristiophorus japonicus. The sequence continues at coordinate 406,343,598 of NC_091977.1, forward strand.
CTAAATCAACCAATAAATCAATCAAAAAAAATTAATAAGAAATTATTTTTTTTAAATCAATAAATAAAACATTTTCTACTTACCGACTGCAGCACCGGGAGTCCTACAACAGCATGCTGGGATGCCCGCCCCCCCCCCCCCCCCCCAGTGTGTCTCTGTCAGTGTCTCTATCTCTCTGTCTGTGTGTGTGTGTATGTCTCTCACTCTCTGTCTGTCAGTGTCTGTGGGCCCAAGTTTCGAGCCGCGCCTAGAACGGCGCAGTCCCGACCTGGACGCCCATTTTTCGCGCCACAAAGTGCGCCTAAAAAAACCTTCCGTATTCTGCACCTCCCTGCAGGTCCTCTGGCCCTCGGCGCAGTGCAGCACGAGCTGTAGGGGGCGGAGCCAGGTCCCTGCGCTGAAAACAGTGCCGGGACCTCTGCACATGCGCGCTACAGTGGGCACGCAAGTGCAGTAGCTCCAGGCGCCCGAAACTGTGTGGGAGGGGCCCGAAGCACGCAGCCCCTAGCCCTGGCTGAATGGCCTCACTGGGGCTGCGTGAATAAGGCTCCTCCCACGGCCAGCTCCTGACTTCCCACCCCCCCCGACCCCGACTCCCGCTCGCTCCACCCCCTGACCCGACGCCCGGTCCCCCCTCCCCCGACTGGACCCGACCCGACTCCCGGTTCCTCCCCCCCCCCCCCGACTGGACCCGACTCCCGCTTCCCCCTGTCCCCGGACCGGATCCAACCTGACCTCCCACTCCCCGACCTGACCTCCCTCTCCCTCCCCCCGAACCGAACCGACCTCCCTCCCACCACCCCGCCGACCTGACCCAACGCCACCTACCTGTAAATCTGGTGCTGGGGATGGGCCCTGCCCGAAGTCTCGGGCCCGACCCGTTCAGCCTCCCTCCCCCTTCTCCTTCCCCCCCCCCCATCTCCTTCTCCCCCCCCCCCCATCTCCTTCTCCCCCTCCCCCCCATCTCCTTCTCCCCCCCCCATCTCCTTCTCCTTCTTCCCCCCCCATCTCCTTCTTCCCCCCCCCATCTCCTTCTTCCCCCCCCCCCCCCATCTCCTTCTTCCCCCCCCCATCTCCTTCCCCCCATCTCCTTTCTCCCCCTTCCCTCCCTCTGCTCCCCCCCTCTCTCCCTCTACCCCCCCCTCTCTCCCTCTACCCCCCTCCTTCCCCTCCCCTTTCTGTCAGAAACACAGACACTGACAGACAGAGAATGAGAGAGACACACAGACAGACAGAGAGATAGAGACACTGACAGAGACACACTGAGGTGGGGGGGGGGGCATCCCAGCACGCTGTTGGGGGGGCTCCTGGTGCTGCAGTCGGTAAGTAGAAAATGTTTTATTGATTTTTTAAAAAATTATTTCTTCTTAATTTTTTTTGATTGATTTATTGATGTATTTATAATTTATTATTGATGATGTCTCTTTATTTGTAAAACTGAAGTGTTTAATGTTTGTAAACTTCCCTTTAAGCCCCCCCCCCATTGCCTACGCCTAATTTGTAACCTACGCCTGATTTTCTAAAGTGTAGACAAGGTTTTTTCGAGCGTACAAAAATCTTCACTTATTCCATTCTAAGTTAGTTTGGAGTAAGTTTTCACTGACGAAACTTTGAAAACAGGCGTAAGTGGCCGGACACCCCCCACCCTTTTGAAAATAAAATTCTGTTCCAAAGTGAAACTGTTCCAACTGACTAGAACTGGAGCAAACTAAATGACGAGAATTCTGATTTCTAAGATACTCCGTTCTACACCAGTTGCTCCTAAAAAATCAGGAGCAAATCATGTTGAAACTTGGGGCCTGTGTTTCTGACAGCGAGGTGGGGGCAGGGGGAAGGATGGGGGGTAGAGGAGAAGGAGAGTGGGGGGGGGGGGAAGGAGGCTGAACCGGCCGGGCCCAAGAATTCGGGCAGGGCCCGTCCCCAGCACCAGATTTACAGGTAGGTGGCGTTGGGTCGGGTCGGGGGAGAGCGCGGGTCAGGTCGGGGGGCGGAGGGAGGTCGGTTCGGGAGGGAGGGAGGGAGGGAGAGGGAGGTCAGGTCGGTGGGGGCGGTGCAGGTCGGGTTGGATCGGGTCCGGGTTGGGGGGGGTGGGTGGTGGGTGGATGGGAGGGAGGGAGGTTCGGGTCGGGGGGGAGGGAGGGAGGGAGAGGGAGGTCAGGTCGGGTGGTGGGGCGGGGGGGGGGGGAGCGCGGGTCCAGTCTGGGGCGGGGGGGAGCGGGAGTCGGGTCGGGAGGAAGCTGGAGCTGGGCGTGGGAGGCAGCCTTATGCACACAGCCCCAGTGAGGCCATTCGTCCAGGGCTAGGGGCTGCGTGCTTCGGGCCCCTCCCACACAGTTTTGGGCGCCTGGAGCTACTGCACATGCGCGCCCACTGTAGCGCGCATGTGCAGAGGTCCCGGCACTGTTTTCAGCGCAGGGACCTAGCTCTGCCCCCAACTGCTCGTGCTGCACCGCGCCCGACTCAAGAGGACCAGCAGGGAGCCGGAGAATCTGTAAGTTTTTTTTAGGCGCACTTTGTGGCACGAAAAACGGGCGTCCAGGTCGGGGCTGCGCCGTTCTAGGCGCGGCCCGAAACTTGGGCCCTCTCTGTGGCAAGTTTATCCTTCCTTCGGTAAGGAGACCAAAACTGTACACTGTATTCCAGATGTGGTCTCACCAGAGACCTTTTTAATTGCAGTAAGATGACTTTGCTCTTGTACTTAAATCCTCTTGTAATAAAGGCCAACATACCATTTGCTTTTCTAATTGCTTGCTGTAGCTGCATGTCAACTTTCAGTGATTCGTGTACAAGGACACCCCGGTCTATTTCCTAGCCTCTCGCCATTTATTTAAAAAAAAAAAGACTTGTTTTTCTATTTTTCCTACCAAAGTGGATAACTTCACATTTCTCCACATTGTGGTCCATTTGCCATGTCCGTGCCCACTCATTTAGTCTGTCTATATCCCCTTGAAGCCTCTTTGCATCCTTCTCACAACTTGCATTCCTACCTAGCTTTGCATGATTAGCAAACTTCGATATATTGCATTTGGTCCCCTCATCCAAATCATTGATGTAGATTGTGAATAGCCGAGGCCCAAGCACTGATCCTTGTGGTACACGACTAGTTACAGCCTGCCAACCTGAAAGTGACCCGTTAATTTCTACTCTCTGTTTTATGTCCATTAACCAATCCTCAATCATGCTAGTGTATTACCCCCAATCCCATGAGCCCTAATTTTGTTTAATAACCTCTTGTATGGCACCTTATCGAATACCTTCTGAAAATCCAAATACACCACATCCAGTGGTTTCCCCCTTATCTATTCTGCTAATTACAAACTCAAAAATCTTCTTCAAACATGAGTTCCCTTTCATAAATCCACATTGACTCTGCCCAATCCTATTATTATTTTCTAAGTGCCCTGTTACCACGTCCTTAATAATAGATTCTAGCATTTTCCCTACTACTGATGTGAGGCTAAGTGGTCTGTAGTCCTTGCTTTCTCTCTCCTTTCTTAAATAGTACATAGAGTTGGAGGATACCATGGAGCTTGGAGAAGACGGATTGGTGGGGGGGTGCCAGCCTTTGTGTAAGTGAGGAGACTAGCTGAAACATTCTGGATCAGTTGTGGAGAAGTCCAGTTGTGAGGTGCTAAAAACATGGATTAGGATTTGGCAGTATGGGGTGGGGAGATGAGAACAGAGACGGGCAGTATTACAAAGCTGAAAGAAAATCGTTTTGGTGATGCCAGATGTGGAACGAGTACTGTCAACATTCCACAATACTTTAACTGCCATTAAAAATGAGTTAATCTGTCTGTACAGCAATGCACACAGTATCCTTAATAAAACGGGAGCTGGGGGCAATCCAGACATGGGGATTACTGAGACATGACTCCAGAAAAATCAGGACTGGGAATTAAACATTGCAGGGTATAACATATTTAGAAAAGATAGAGCGGGGGAAACGGGGAGCTAGAGTAGCTGTACTTATTAGGGATAACAATGGCAGTAGAAAAAAGTGACGCAGTTATTGGCCAAAACAGAAATAGAATCTATGTGGATAGAGATAAAAGATAATAAAGGATCAATCACACTAACGGGATTGGTCTACAGACCACCTAATAGTGAAAGGAAGGTGGAGGAAGAAATATGCAATCAAATTAGGGACATGAGTAAAAAAAACAGAATAATAATCATGGGGGATTTCAACTACCCAGATATTAATTGGACAGAAGAGGTAGATAAAGGGGATAAGGAAAGAGTTCCTACAGTTTATACAGGATTCCTCTCTAACTAATATGTAAAAAGCCCAACAAGGACGGATCGCTATTGGGTCGAGTAATGGGGAATGAACCAGAGCAGATAAGAGAAGTAAAAGTAGGGAAACATCTAGGCAATAGTGACCATAATCTAATACGCTTTAAAATAATAATTGAGAAGGACGAAGACCAGCATAATAGATTGGAAAAAAGCTGATATTGAGGGGCTGAGAAAAGAACTTGGAAAAATAAAATGGACAACAATATTGGCAAACAATGACATAGAACAGCCACAGCAAACATTTAAAATGCTGTTCAGCAGAGTTCAGGAAAAATATATTCCACTAAAAAAGGACTACCTAAACACTAATGACACACCGTGGATGAATAAAGCCATCAGGGTAAAATTGGGGGTAAGGAACTAGGCATACATTAAGTACATGGGAGAACATATAGGAGAATACGAAAAGATTAGAAGAGAAGTCAAAAAAACAATTGGGAAGGCAAAGAGAAACAATGAAATTAAATTATGAAGGAACATAAAATAAAATAGTAAAATATTTTGCAGGCACGTAAATAAAAAAAGGACGATCAGGATGAGAATAGAGTCACTAAGGGATGGATAGGATAATACACATACTGCATAGAAAGATGGCAGAGATATTAAATAATTATTTTACTTCAGTATTTACCAGGGAGCTAGAACAGGTGGAGATGATATCGTATGACGAGATTAGTAATGAGATAACTGCATTTAAAATAAAATGAGAAAATATATTAAATAACCTACTGAAACTTAAAGACGATAAAACCCTTGGTCCGGACGGATTACATCCGTGCATTTTAAAAGAATCTAGCGATGGGATAGCAGAGGCATTGCTACATATATTTAATAATTCATTAGAAAAAGGTGTAGTGCCAGAGGACTGGCGGATAGCTAACGTAATACCTACATTTAAGAAGGGAGACAAAACATGTCCAGGGAACTATAGACCAGTCAGCTTAACATCAGTGGTAGGAAAAATAATGGAATACTTACTGAAGGAGAAAATGGAAGAACATCTAAAAACCAAAAATATAATAAATAATCAGCATGGGTTTCAAAAGGGAAGTTTTGCTTGTCCAACCTAACTGAATTTTTTGAAGAGGTAACAGAGTAGACAAGGGTAATGTAGTAGATGTGATGTATCTAGATTTTCAAAATGCCTTCGATAAGGTATCAAATAATAGACTTAAGTCAAGGGACAAGTAGCAGAATGGATAGCTAGCTGGCTTCAAGGCAGAAAGCAGAGAGTAAGGGTGAAGGGTAGCTATTCACAGTGGTAGAAGGTGGGTAGTGGTGCTCCACAAGGATCAGTGCTGGGACCACTGTTGTTCACAATTTATATCAGCGATTTAGACTTTGGAATCAAAAACACAATTTCTAAATTTACGGATGACACCATATGGGAAGAGGATAGTCACAACTGAGGAGGACGGCAGCAAAATTACAGGCAGACATTAATAAACTTGCAGAATGGGCATGTAATTGGTAAGAACAATAGGGAGGTCACATATTACTTGAAAAATAAGAAACTAAATGGGGTGGAGGAGCAAAGGGACACAAAGGCCATAAAAAAGCAAACCAAGCCCTAGGGTTTATTTCTAGAGGGAATTGAAAAGTAGTGAAGTTATGCTAAACTCTTATCGGACGTTGGTTGGACCACACTTGGAGTACCATGTACAATTCTGGTCACCATATTATAAAAAGGATATAGAGGCACTGGAGATGGTGCAAAGAAGATTTACAAGGATGATACCAGAAATGCGAGGGTGTACCTATCAGGAAAGGATAAACAGGCTTGGGTCTCTTCTCTCAGAGAAGGCTGAGGGGTGACCTAATAAAGGTCTTTAAAATCATGAAATATTTGAATAGAGTAGATACAGAGAGTATTTCCTCTTGTGGGGAAGAGCAAAACTAGAGGCCATCAATACAAGATAGTCACCAAGAAATCAAATAGGGAATTCAGAAGAAACTTATTTACCTGGAGAGTGGTGAGAATTTGGCACTTGGAAAACGGAACAGTGAGTGGTTGAAGCGAATAGTATAGATGCATTTAAGGGGCGGCTAGATAAGCGTATGAGGGAGAAGGGAATAGCGGGTTATGCTGATGGAGTTAAATGAGGAAAGATGGGAGGAGGCTCAAGTGGAGCATACACGCTAGCATGGACTGGTTGGACCGAAAGGCCTGTTGCTGTATATCCTATATAACACAACATGACCGGCATAGGTATTTGCTGGAGCCAAAGCAGATGACTTCATTTTTTCCAGCATTAAATTGGTAACGGTTTTAGCTCATCCAGGCCTTAACGTCAAGCAGTTTGAAATGGCAGTAATCACTAGGCTCAATAGAGGAAGTGGTGGGAAGGTGTAATGTAGCCAAATTTGCTGATACAAAAATTGGTGGGAAAGCAAGTCGTGAGGAGGATGCAAAGAATCTACAAAGGGATATAGAATAGAATCTACAAAGGGATATAGATAGGGTAAGTGAGTCGGCAAAAATTTGACAGATGGATTATAATGTGGGAAAATGTGAGGTTGGTTATCCACTTTGGTAGGAAAAATAAATAAAAAAATTATTATTATTTAAATGGAGAGAGATTACAAAATGCTGAGGTACAGAGGGATCTGGGGGTCCTTGTACATGAAACAAAAAGTTAGCATGCAGGAACAGCAATTAATCAGGAAGGCAAATGGAATGTTGGCCTTTATTGCAAGGGGGATAGAGTATAAAAGTAGGCAAGTCTTGCTACAACTGTACAGGATGTTGGTAGGACCACACCTGGAGTACTGTATACAGTTTTGGTCTTCTTATTTAAGGAAGCAAATACTTGCATTGGAGGCAATTCAGAGAAGGTTAACGAGGTTGATTCCTGAGATGAAGGGGTTGTTATATGAAGAAAGATTGGGCCTACACTCACTGGAGTTTAGGAGAATGAGAGGTGATCTTATTGAAAAGTATAAGATTCTAAGGGGGCTTGACAGGGTAGATGCAGAGAGGATGTTACCCCTCATAGGGGAATCTAGAACTAGGGCGTAGTTTCAGAATAAAGGTTCGCCCATTTAAAACGGAAAAGGTGGAATTTCTTCTCTGAGGGTCGGTAATCTTTGGAATTCTCTACCCCAGAGAGCTGTGGAGGCTGGGTCATTGAATATATTTAAGGTGGAGATAGACAGATTTTTGAACAATTAGGGAGTCGAGAGTTATGGGGAGCGGGCAGGGAAGTGGAGTTGAGGCCAGGATTAGGTCAGCCATGATCTTATTGAATAGCGGAGCAGGCTCGAGGGGCCAAATGGCCTACTCCTGTTCCTATTTCTTATATCAAGCTAATAATTATCAGTGTATAAGTGAAAGCTCGCCCTCTGCTTCTGAATAACATGTAAATGATGAGACAGAGAAAGCTGTGCCTGGAACCTTGGGATGCACCAGCAATCACCATGTCAGGTCATTTGCCATGTCGTGCTTCAGCTTATAGCCAGCAGATTTGTGGCTGTAGGTGTGGCTTTGGTATTGGGGGACAGGACGGGAGAGTGTCTGGAATCTGGTGGGTACTGAGTGTCGAAGGAGTAGAGGCTAGGTAGTTTAACACAAGTTTTGATGTCATCGTGAGTCGGGGGACAGATTTGGTGCAGAGGTCATGTCTGAAAGATTTCTAGGAAAAGTAGAGATGGTTAGGTGTAGGTCAGGCAATAGGGAAGAGAACGATGATGAGAAAGTAATTGCAGCGAGTCCTGTTAGTGATTGAATTCTTGAGGACGTGTTTGATTTAAGACCCACCACAGCCCCAGGTGCTAATCGCATGCAATTTTTGTTTCTAAGCTTATTTGCAGAATGCTTTACAGTCCAGGAGCTAGGAGATGAAAATGGCATGCAAGTCAAATTAAAACAGATGCGGACAATTAAACATAGGTGTCAGAAGGTGGCGGACAAACATTTAGAAAGCTCTAGAGAGCATTAAAAGTAATTTCAATCCATCAGTAACCTTAGCCAAGGTTGAAGGAGCATATGATTTAAGCAGTAGCAGCCACGATGAAAGGAAAGGGACCCATAGATGTATGAATCTGCAGAAAAATGATGGTGCAGCCCAGCACTTGGTCTCCTCTGGCTGCTGAGGTTGAGGGGGTGCTGCTGCATCAGATGCTTGCATCGGGTGCTTTCCTTTGATATCTACAGCACCATCACATAGGTTACCATGCCTGCAAGAAGATGCAGCCAAGTTTCAGGCCACGTTTACCATTACAGGTGTGACGTCCAAAATCCGGAGTTTCGGAATGATGCGGACACCGGGGTCATCCGGAAACTGGAAAATGTTCCTAAATCCAGACTCGCCCGCCCCACCCCCTCGGCCCGACCTCCTCCGGCCGCCTGACCTCCCGCCTCGGCCAAACCTCTTTTTCTCTCCCCACCCCGTCCCCGTCTCCTGGTGTCCTGACCGACCCCCTCCACAAGGAATATAGAAAGACATATATTCCTTGTTGAACGGAAGAAAATGAGGCTCTCCATCAGGAGTATTCGCTGAACAAAAACGCAGACACAGCCACCGCAGTGCTGGAGTCCTTGAACTCGGCGAGAAGTGAAAGGTGGAGGAGCCTTATGGAGAAGTTTAACTTCATTCACTCCAGCAGGAAAGCATGGGCCCTGCTCCGTCAACTTGACAGGGCACACCCCACCTATAAACACAGGACGACCATCAGAGCGGATGCCATTGCATCCCACTTGATACAAACATCAAAAGCTCCGGTGGACAAAGAATTTTGTCTGCTGATGAAGCGGCAGCTTTCGACTAACTTGACTGCAGCACCAAGATCGTCAACTATATCTGATCCATTCACCTTGGACGAACTAAACACAGCCCTGTTGACAAACAAGTAATCCTTGAGCACTGGGACCCAAAGCGAAGAGATATTTGACCATCTTCTTCTGAGGTACTGGCAACTGGTAAAATTCCACCTATTTGGAGGGAGACTTAAAATAATTGCCCTCCTGAAGCAGGGGAAGAATGCTTGTGAAGCCTCCAGCTACCGCCCGATCGCTTTACTTTGTACTTGTTATAAAGTGCTGGAGAGGCTACTACTCCACAGCCTACCGCCCATCATCGAGCCAGCCATTTTCAAAGGAGCAAGCGGGCTTCTGGAGCAGCTATAATTGCTGCGACCAAGTGGTAGCTTTAACAATGTACATCGAAGCAGGCTTCCAGCTTCAGCTCAAGACTGCCGTAGCACTCGTGGACCTGTCGGCAGCGTATGATACAGTATGGAAGCATGCTTTTCAAGCTCTCCACCACTTTACCCTGCAGAACAACGATCCATCTTCTCAACTCCATGCTTCGCAACCGACGCTTCCGTGTGTAATCTGGCAACCCGAAGAACAGATATAGAACATTGAACAGCAGACAATGGATCTGCGAGTCAGCCATTTTGCATGCACAATGGAGACTGTTAGATATTAAAGAGATATTAAGAACCAATTCTTGGCAGATATTATCAAGATCACCGCTGACCCAATTTGAGCTCTTGATTTTATTTGCTTTAAAACTCCTCACTTTGGAAAAACACAATTATTCTTTCTACACTCGCAGACTGACTGGGTTTTCAGACTATGGGCAGGATTTCGGGATGTTGGTGACGGCAGGGTGGCCCTGGTACTGCCTCTCAACTGATTATGCCTCAGTCAGCAAAATTGGGCAGCTGGGCCCTGAGTTTGGGGCGGAGCGGTAAGGGAGGCGTTGTATACCTCTCTCGGACGCTAGGTCGGCTGAGCATGTGAAAATCCTGAGCTAAACTGCTGGCCTGGGAGCGCTCTAAGAGACCTGGGGAGAGAAAAAACATTCCCAATACATAGCCTATGCCACCATAACATAAATTGCAAAAAAAAAAGAAAAAACTTCCCTGAGGTCAACATTACTTGCCTCACTGCAGCCGCTACAGTTTGGACTGCCCGTTTTCACAGGCGGTCCCAGCACGACACCCTACTCAGCGCTACAGGTCGAGCGGGAGTCATAAATCAAGCCGGTGTTGCAATCAAGGGCGTTGCACACCGGCTCACCTCTTTTGGGCGTTATGCTCTGTGCCCCGCCGAAATCGGCCCTGAAATCATCGGCGGGCGCTGGAAGCTAGCCGCCTGTCCAGAAGAACTCACCGCCGCCATTGCCACCCCTCTGGGGTGAAAACAGAAGTGGCCAGCAGCAGAAAATCCAGCCCTGTACCTATTGCATTTGCTGAGTCAAAATTAAAATCAATTGCTTAATTTCTGTCAAATTATATTGGTGAAAATGTTACCTGCTGTGACATTCTTCCATTTAGTGACACTTTCAGATTTCTCCTTTTTGTGTGGTTTTTTGAATGATTTCCACAAATTACTTTTTCAGGGAGATACTTTTGTGGGGTTTTTTCTTCATTGTCCCCCCAACCCCCCTTTTTCCACTCTACTTCTGAAGGCAGTAGTTCATGTAGGATGTTTGTTGGCGAAGGATTTCAAGGGATATGGGGCAACGGTAGGTAAAAGGAGTGGAGTAATGATCAGACTTGATCTAATGAAATGGCGGAACAGGCTTGAAGGCTGAATGGCCTACTCCTGTCCTATGTTCATGTATATACTTAAGGACTTCCCGTTATGTAGTATTGGTACCCATGTAAATTGGGAAGCAGTTTTTCATAAAGTCTCCATTCCTCGTGAGAGAGTCAGAGCAGTAAATAATGGGAAACAATTTGACCAATGTGGTTTCAGTTATTTCATTCTGTACTGATTTGTATATACATTGTAAATACTCTTACTTTCCAGCAAGAGTCATTGCTGCAGATTAAAATAGGAAGCCTGATTTTTTTTTTTTAGTTTCCCTCCCTCGGTGTCCCAGCTGCAATCAACAAATTCAACCCTTGCCCAAAATAAACCTGAGTGTTCTGTGTGCCTCAGTACCACATCAGGTAGTATTTCACCCACTGAACAATTGGGGGAGGTGCCCTTTTTCACATTACTAATTTTAAGTTTCATTGTCTGTATTTTGTCCACCCAGGTTTTCCTGATGGCAAATGTTAACATTGGTATAATTGACCCAGTAAATTGTGCTCGGACTATTTCTGTCATTGCTTTGCTTAATTGGTTATCTTGAATATCGCATTTTGAATTGTTAGAATTAGTTTTTTTTTAAATCACGCTACCTACTCCAATAATTGTATATCACAGTTTGCCTGTTCTTTTCCTAAGAGGTTTAAGTAGTTAATTAACATGAAATGTTTTAATTAAGTCATGAAATAATTCTGAACTGTTGACAGTTACCTTTTTTTAAACGTTAATATCATTAAAACCCCAGGTTGAAAATGGAGAATTACTGTTTCTGAACCAAATCTAATTTTATGAAAATTGTTTCATGTATTTTCATATAAAAGCATAGAAATTTACAGCTCAGAATAAGACCCATCGTGTCTGTGTTGGATGAAAAAGAGCTATCCAGCCTAATCCCACTTTCCAGCTCTTGGTCCATAGCCTTGTAGGCTACGGCACTGTAGGTGCATAGCCAAGTACTTTTTAAATGTGATGAGGGTTCCTGCCTCTACCACCCTTTCAGGCAGTGAGTTCCAGACCCCCACCACCCTCTGGGTGAAAACATTTCTCCTCAACTCCCCTCTAATCCTTCTACCAATTACTTTAAATTTATGCCCCCTGGTCATTGATCTCTCTGCTAAGGGAAATGGGTCCTTCCTATCCACTTTATCTCGGTCCCTCATAATTTTATGCACTTCAATTAAGTCTCCCCTCAGTCTTCTCTCTTCTAAAGAAAACAACCCTAGCCTATCCAATCTTTCCTCATGGCTAAATTTCTCCAGTCTAGGCAAAATCCTCGTGAATCTCCTCTGTACTCTCTCTAGTACAATCACATCTTTCCTGTAATGTGATGACCCGAACTGCACACAGTACTCTAGCTGTGGCCTAACTAGTGCTTTATACAGTTCAAGCATAACTTCCAAGTTCTTATATTCTATGGCTCGACTAATAAAGTATCCTGTATGCCTTTTTAACCACCTTATCTACCTATCCTGTTAGCTTCAGAGTGGACATGCACTCCAAAGTCCTTCTGTCACTTGTGTATGATGATGATGATGATGATTCCCTTGCCTTGTTGGCCCTCCCCAAATGCATTACCTCACACTTCACCTGATTGAATTCCATTTGTCGTTTTTGAGCCCACCTGATAAGTCCTTTCTTCCTCATTATCAACCACACGGCCAATTTTTGTATCATTTGCAAACTTCTTAATCATGCCCCCTACATAGAAGTTTCATCATCATCATAGGCAGTCCCTCAGAATTGAGGAAGACTTGTTTCCACTCTTAACATGAGTTCTTAGGTGGCTGTACAGTCTAATACGAGAACCACAGTCTCTGTCACGGGTGGGGTAGATAATCATTGAGGGAAGGGTGGGTGGGACTGGTTTGCCGCACGCTCTTTCCGCTGCTTGTGCATGATTTCTGCACGCTCTCGGCGACAAGACTGAGGTGCTCAGCATCCTCCAGGATGCGCTTCCTCCACTTAGGGCGGTCTTTGGCTAGGTTCTCCCATGTGTCAGTGGGGATGTTGCACTTTATCAGGGAGGCTTTGAGGATGTCCTTGTAATGTTTCCGCTGCCCACCTTTGGTTCGTTTGCCGTGAAGGAGTTCCGAGTAGAGCGCTTGCTTTGGGAGTCTCGTGTCTGGCATGCGGACTATGTGGCCTGCCCAGCGGAGCTTATCAAGTGTAGTCAGTGCTTCGATGCTGGGGATGTTGGACTGGTCGAGGACGCTAATGTTGGTGTGTCTGTCCTCCCAGGGGATTTGTAGGATCTTGCGGAGACATCGTTGGTATTTTTCCAGCGACTTGGTGTCTACTGTACATGGTCCATGTTTCTGAGCCATACAGGAGGGCGGGTATTACTACAGCCCTGTAGACCATGAGCTTAAGAGCAGTTTTGAGGGTCTTCAAACACCCTTTTCCTCAGGCGGCTGAAGGCTGCACTGGCGCACTGGAGGTGGTGTTCGATCTCGTCGTCAATGCCTGCTCTAGTTGATAGGAGGCTCCCGAGATATGGGAAGTGGTCCATGTTGTCCACGGCAGCGCCCTGGATCTTGATGACTGGGGGACAGTGCTGTGCGGTAAGGACAGGCTGGTGGAGGACCTTTGTCTTGCTGATGTTTAGCGTAAGGCCCATGCTTTCGTCTGCCTCAGTAAATACGTCGACTATGTCCTGGAGTTCAGCCTCTGTATGTGCGCAGACACAGGCGTCGTCCGCCGACAGTAGCTCAACGACAGTGTTGGGGTGGTCTTGGACCTGGCCTGGAGACGGCGTAGCTTGAATAGCTTTCCTCTGGTTCTGTAGTTTAGTTCCACTCCAGTGGGGAGCTTGTTGACTGTGAGTTGGAGCATGGCAATGAGGAAGATTGAGAAGAGGGTTGGGGCAATGACGCAGCCCTGTTTGACCCCGGTCCAGACGTGGATTGGATCCGTTGGTAAGGATCACAGCCTGCATGTCGTCGTGGAGCAGGCGGAGGATGGTGACGAACTTTTGGGGGCATCTGAAACAGAGGAAGATGCTCCATAGACCCCCTCGGTTGACAGTGTCAAAGGCCTTTGTAAGGTTGAAGGCGGCCATGTATAAGGGCTGGTGCTGTTCCTTGCGTTTTTCCTGCAGTTGTCGTGCTGCAAAAATCATGTCCGTTGTGCCCCATGGGGACCAAATCCGCACTGTAACTCTGGGAGGAGCTCCTCAGCCACAGGAAGAAGATGGTTATGGAGGACTCTAGCGACGACCTTCCCAGTGGCTGATAACAGGGAGATTCCTCTGTAGTTGCCGCAGTCAGACTTGTCCCCTTTTTTAAAGATGGTCACAATCACTGCATCTCTGAGATTGCCCGGCATGCTCTCCTCCCTCCAGATGAAAGAGATGAGGTCATTTATTCGTGCCAGTAGTGCCTCAGCAGGGGTTCCCTTCACTCTCAAAGCCTTGTTGTTCTTAAGCTGCCTTATGGCTTTTTCTACCTTGTGCAGTGTTTGGTTTTACTAAAGTGGCCAAGAACAGGGAAACACTCATCAAAGACACCGATGCAGTCAGGACCTGCTGGAAGGAGCAATTTGAAAATCTCCTCAACCGAGAATCTACCTTTGACTCTAGTGTTCTTGACTCCGTCCCGCAGCATGCGTAGAAGTCTAAATTATTGATATATACCGCACAAAGCAAGGGACCAAGTACTGAGCCCTGCGGAACCCCACTGGAAAAAGCCTTCATCACAAAAATACCCCTCGACTATTCCTCATTGCTTACTGTAACTGAGCCAGTGTTGGGCCCAACTTGCTACTTTCCCTTGGATCCCATGGGGTTTTACTTTTCTGACCAGTCTGCCATGGGGACTTTGAGTCAATATGGCTTTCTGACAGGGAAATAGTGTTTAACAAATTTGTTAGATTTTTCTAAGGATACCTAGCAGGGTAGATAAAGGGGAACCAGTGGATCTTTATTTGGATTTCCAAAAGGTTGCTAAGCAAGATAAGGGCTCCTGGGGTTGAGGGTAATATATTAGCATGGATAGAGAATTGGTTAATGGACAGAAAACAAACAGAGTAGGATTAAACAGGTCATTTTCTGGTTAGCAGGCTATAACTAGTGGGGTGCTGCAAGGATCAGTGCTTGGGCCTCTTATTTACAATTTATGTTAATGACTTGAATGAAGGGACCAAGTGTAATGTACGTTTGTTGACGATAAAAAGCTAGGTGGGACTGTAAGCTATGAGGAGGACACAAAGAGCCTGCAATAGGATATAGACAGGTTATGTGAGTGGGCAATAAGGTGGCAGATGGAGTGTAATGTGGGGAAATGTGAGATTATTAATTTTAATAGGAAAAATAGAAAAACAGAATATTTTTTAAATGCTGAGAAACTATTAAATGTTTTTTCAGAGGCATTTTGATATCCTCATACAGAAAGCACTGAAAGTTAGCATGCAGGAACAGCAAGCAATTAGGAAGGCAATTGGCATGTTGGCCTTTATTGCAAAGGGGTTGGAGTACAAGAGTAAGATAGCCTTGCTACAATTGTACAGAGCTTTGGTGAGACCACATCTGGAGTACTGTGCACAGTTTTGGTTTCCTTATCTGAGAAAGGAGAGACGCATGCCTTAGAGGCGGTGCAACGAAGGTTCACTGGACTGATCCCTGGGATGAGGGTTGTCCTATAAGGTGAGATTGAGTAGATTTGGGCCTATACTCTCTGGCGCTTAGAAGAAAGAGGGGTGATCTCATTGAGTCTTCCTGTGCCAATTGGAAAACAAACGGGCGTCATTACTCAATCGGATGATACTTGTCAAACAGCCCTATGTTTTTTACCCATCCCAAATATTTTTACAAGATTCTAAGGGGGATTAGTGGGGTAGCTGCTGAGGTTATTTCCCCTGGCTAGAGAGTCTAGAACTAGGGGCCATAGTCTCAGGATAAGGGGTCGCCCATTTAAGACTGAGAGGAGGAGGATTTCTTCTCTCCGAGGCTTGTGAATCTTTGGAATTCTCTACCCCAAAAGGCTGTGGATGCTGAGTTGATGAGTATGTTCAAGGCTGAGATAGATAGAGTTTTGGACTCTAGGGGAATCAAGGGATAGGGGAATCGGGTGGGAAAGTGGAGCTGAGGTCGAAGATCAGCCATGATCTTATTGAATGGTGGAGCAGGCTCGAAGGGCCGTATCTCCTACTCCTGCCCCTAGTTCTTATGTTCTTGTCCCCTCTCCCCAGTATCTCTCCTCACCTCCGACAATAAGTGTGAGGAGCTCATGGACTTCTTTGTCTCCAAGATCCGTTCGGCAGCCTCTACCTTTTCCCTTCCTTCCCCTAGCCCACCGGGCCAAACTTCCTCGAAGGATCCCCCCCTGCCCGAGACTTGACCTCGCATCTTTCTTGAGTTTCTCTCTGCTCTCCCCTCATGACCTTTCCAGGCTCATCCTGTCCTTGAGACCCACATCCTGCTCCCGAGACCCTATTCCCACCAAACTGCTGATCACCTAACTTTCTTTTCTGGTTCCCATGTCAACTGACATTATTAACGGTTCTCTCTCCTCAGGTACTGTCATCCGTTCACTCAAATCTGCCGTCATCACCCCTCTCAAAAAAAAAAACAACCCTTGATCTTTCCATCCTTGCAAACTACCACCCCATCTCCAGCCTCCCTTTCCTCTCAAGTCCTTGAACATGTTGTCGCCTCCCAAATCCGTGCCCATCTTTCTCACAATTCCATGTTTGAATCCTTCCAATCGGGTTTCCGCACCTGCCACAGTACCGAAACGGCTCTCATCAAAGTCACAAATTACATCTTTTGTGACTGTGGCAAAGCCAAACTATCCCTCCTCATCCTGCTTAACTTGTCTGCAGCCTTTGACACAGTTGACCACTCTCTCCTTCTCCAACGCCTCTCCACCGTTGTCCAGCTGGGTGGTACTGCACTTGCATAGTTCCATTCTTATCTATCTAATCGTAGCCAGAGAATCACCTGCAAATGGCTTCTCTTCCCGCCCCCGCATTGTTACCTCTGGTGTTCCCCGGTGATCTATCCTTGGCCCCCTCCTATTTCTCATCTACATTTTGCCCCTTGGCGACATCATCCGAACATACAGCGTCATTTTCCACATGTACGCTGATGACACCCAGCTCTACCTCACGACCAATTACAGAGATAGGGAGCAGCGAGGCCATGGAAGGATTTGAAAATAAGGATGAGAATTTTGAAATTGCTTAACTGGAAGCTAATGTAGGTAAGTGAGTACTGGTGAAGGGTGAGCGGGACTTGATGCGAGTTAGGACAGAGGCAGCTCAGTTTTGGATCACCACTATTTCACGTAGAGTAGAATGTGGGTGGTTGCAAGGAGTGCGTTGCAATAGTCAAGGCTAGAGGTAACAAAGGTATGACATTTGTGACTTTGATGAGAGCAGTTTCGGTACTGTGGCAGGCGCGGAAACCGGATTGGAGGGATTCAAACTATGGAGCGTCCTGCTCCATTTCGGCTGCCCCAAAAAGTTTGTCGCCATCCTCCGCCTGCTCCATGACGACATGCAAGCCATGATCCTGACCAACGGATCCATCACAGACCCAATACACATGCGGATCGGGGTCAAGCAGGACTGCGTCATTGCGCCAACCCTCTTCTCGATCTTCCTTGCTGCCATGCTCCACCTCACACTGAACAAGCTCCCCGCTGGAGTGGAACTAAACTACAGAACCAGTGGGAACCTGTTCAACCTTCGTCGTCTCCAGGCCAGATCCAAGACTGTCCCAACCTCTGTCGTCGAACTACAGTACATGGACGACGCTTGCGTCTGCACACATTCAGAAGACTGAACTCCAAATCATAGCACCTTCACTGAAGCGTACCAAAGCATAGGCCTTACACTAAATATCCATAAGACAAAGGTCCTCCACCAATCTGACCCCACCACACAGCACTGCCCTCCCAGTCATCAAGATCCATGGCGCGGTCCTGGACAACGTGGACCACTTTCCATACCTCGGGAGCCTATTATCAGCAAGGGCAGACATAGACAACGAGGTTCAACACCGCCCCCAGTGTGCCAGCGCAGCATTCGGCCGCCTGAGGAAAAGAGTGTTCGAAGATCAGGCCCTCAAATCTGCCACCAAGCTCATGGTATCTGTAGTGATACCCGCCCTCCTATATGGCTCGGAGACATGGACCATGTCTCCGCAAGATCTTGCAAATCCCCTGGGAGGACAGACGCACCAACATTAGCGTGATCGATCAGGCCAGCATCGAAGCACTGACCACATTAGACCAGCTCCGATGGGCAGGCCACAGTGTTCGCATGCCTGACGAGACTCCCAAAGCAAGCGATCAACTTGGAACTCCTACACGGCAAGCGAGCCCCAGGTGGGCAGAGGAAACGTTTCAAGGACACCCTCAAAGCCTCCTTGATAAAAGGTAACATCCCCACCAACACCTGAAAGTCCCTGGCCAAAGAACGCCCTAAGTAGAGGAAGAGCATCCAGGAGGGCGCTGAGCACCTCGAGTCTCGTCGCCGAGCGCATGCAGAAAACAAGCGCAGGCAGCGGAAGGAGCGGTGCGGCAAACCAGTTCCATCCACCCTGTCCTTCAACGACTGTCCCACCTGTGACACAGACTAATTCCGGTATTGGACTGTACAGTCACCCAAGAGCATTCTGATACCTAATTCAAATTCAACTTGGTTCAAGCAGTCGAGAGCAGCTAACCTGCCTGGGCTTTTTGCTTGCTAGAAAATGTGAATGAATTTGGAACCGACCCTTTTTCTGCATTGTGAATTAGCCATTTCAAAAACCACCATGCAATTAAATCCAGGTTCCCACGTGGGAGACATAGAAACATAGAAAATAGGTGCAGGAGTAGGCCATTCGGCCCTTCGCGCCTGCACCGCCATTCAATGAGTTCATGGCGGAACATGCAACTTCAGTACCCCATTCCTGCTTTCTCGCCATACCCCTTGAATCCTCCGAGTAGTAAGGACAACATCTAACTCCTTTTTGAATATATTTGGTGAATTGGCCTCAACAACTTTCTGTGGTAGAGAATTCCACAGGTTCACCACTCTCTGGGTGAAGAAGTTTCTCCTCATCTCGGTCCTAAATGGCTTACCCCTTATCCTTAGACTGTGACCCCTGGTTCTGGACTTCCCCAAGCATTGGGAACGTTCTTCCTGCATCTAACCTGTCGAAACCTGTCAGAATTTTAAACATTTCTATGAGATCCCCTCTCATTCTTCTGAACTCCAGTGAATACAAGCCAGTTGATCCAGTCTATCTTGATATGTCAGTCCCGCCATCCCGGGAATCAGCCTGGTGAACCTTCGCTGCACTCCCTCAATAGCAAGAATGTCCTTCCTCAAGTTAGGAGACCAAAACTGTACACAATACTCCAGATGTGGCCTCACCAAGGCCCTGTACAACTGTAGTAACACCTCCCTGCCCCTGTACTCAAATCTCCTAGCTATAAAGGCCAACATGCCAGTTGCTTTCTTAACCGCCTGCTGTACCTGCATGCCAACCTTCAATGACTGATGTGCCATGACACCCAGGTCTCGTTGCACCTCCCCTTTTCCTAATCTGTCACCATTCAGATAATCTGTCTCTGTTTTTACCACCAAAGTTGATAACCTCACATTTATCCACATTATACTTCATCTGCCATGCATTTGCCCACTCACCTAACCTATCCAAGTTACTCTGCAGCCTCATAGCATCCTCCTTGCAGCTCTCACTGCCACCCAACTTAGTGTCATCCGCAAATTTAGAGATACTACATTTAATCCTCTAGTCTAAATCATTAATGTACAATGTAAACAGCTGGGGCCCCAGCACAGAACCTTGCGGTACCCCACTAGTCACTGCCTGCCATTCTGAAAAGTACCCTTTTACTCCTACTCATTTTCCTGTCGGCCAACCAGTTCTCAATCCATATCAGCACACTACCCGTAATCCCATGTGCTTTAACTTTGCACATTAATTTCTTGTGTGGGACCTTGTCGAAAGCCTTCTGAAAGTCCAAATACACCACATCAACTGGTTCTCCCTTGTCCACTCTACTGGAAACATCCTCAAAAAATTCCAGAAGATTTGTCAAGCATGATTTCCCTTTCACACATCCATGCTGACTTGGACCTATCATGTCACCTCTTTCCAAATGCGCTGCTATGACATCCTTAATAATTGATTCCATCATTTTACCCACTACCGATGTCAGGCTGACAGGCAAGGCATCAATAAATATTTTTTTAAATTCCTGATGTGTTATCTCGTCATAAACTTAAAGGCGTATTTAATTCTGATAAAACTAGCCTTTTTTAAGTTCTAATGACATTCACTGGAAAAAAGCTAAGCAAATAATTTGTATAATTTTTGTGTTCACATGACTGGAAAGAAAAAAAGTTGCTGGACTGGTTGTTTTCTTGGTCTTCAACTTATAGGGCCCAAGTTTCCACACGCGCCTAGAACGGCGCAGTCCCGACCTGGACGCCCGTTTTTTGCGCCACAAAGTGCGCCTAAAAAAATCCTCGGTATTCTCCACCTACCTGCAGGTCCTCTGGCCCTCGGCGCAGCCAGCACGAGCTATGGGGGGGCGGAGCCAGGTCTCTGCGCTGAAAACAGTGCCGGGACCTCTGCACATGCGCGCTACAGTGGGCCGCAAGTGCAGTAGCTCCAGGCGCCGAACTGTGTGGGAGGGGCCCGAAGCACGCAGCCCCTAGCCCTGGCTGAATGGCCTCACTGGGGCTGCGTGAATAAGGCTCCTCCCACGGCCAGCTCCTGCTTTCCCCCCGACCAGACCCGACACTCGCTCCCCGCCCCCCCCCCTCCGGACCAGACCCGACACCCGCTCTCCCCCCCCCCCCTCCGGACCAGACCCGACACCCGTTCTCCCCCCCCCGCCTCCGGACCAGACCCGACACTCGCTCCCCGCCCCCCCCCTCCGGACCAGACCCGACACTCGCTCCCCGCCCCCCCCCCCTCCGGACCAGACCCGACACCCGTTCTCCCCCCCCCGCCTCCGGACCAGACCCGACACTCGCTCCCCGCCCCCCCCGCCTCCGGACCAGACCAGACCCGACCCGACACCTGCTCCCCGCCCCCCCTGCCTCCGGACCAGACCCGACACTCGCTCCCCGCCCCCCCTGCCTCCGGACCAGACCCGACACCCGTTCTCCCCCCCCCCCGCCTCCGGACCAGACCCGACACTCGCTCCCCGCCCCCCCTGCCTCCGGACCAGACCCGACACCCGTTCTCCCCCCCCGCCTCCGGACCAGACCAGACCCGACCCGACACCTGCTCCCCGCCCCCCCTGCCTCTGGACCAGACCCGACACCCGCTCCCCCCCCCCCCCTCCGAACCAGACCCGACACCCGCTCCCTGCCCCCCCCTGCCTCCGGACCAGACCCGACACCCGCTCCCTGCCCCCCCCCCCCTGCCTCCGGACCAGACCCGACACTCGCTCCCCGCCCCCCCTGCCTCCGGACCAGACCCGACACCCGTTCTCCCCCCCCCCCCGCCTCCGGACCAGACCCGACACTCGCTCCCCGCCCCCCCTGCCTCCGGACCAGACCCGACACCCGTTCTCCCCCCCGCCTCCGGACCAGACCAGACCCGACCCGACACCTGCTCCCCGCCCCCCCTGCCTCTGGACCAGACCCGACACCCGCTCCCCCCCCCCCCTCCGAACCAGACCCGACACCCGCTCCCTGCCCCCCCCTGCCTCCGACCAGACCCGACACCCGCTCTCTGCCCCCCCCCTGCCTCCGGACCAGACCCGACACCCGTTCTCCCCCCCCCGCCTCCGGACCAGACCAGACCCGACCCGACACCTGCTCCCCGCCCCCCCTGCCTCTGGACCAGACCCGACACCCGCTCCCCCCCCCCCCCCTCCGAACCAGACCAGACCCGACCCGACACCTGCTCCCCGCCCCCCTGCCTCTGGACCAGACCCGACACCCGCTCCCCCCCCCCCCCCCCTCCGAACCAGACCCGACACCCGCTCCCTGCCCCCCCCTGCCTCCGGACCAGACCCGACACCCGCTCCCTGCCCCCCCCCCCCCTGCCTCCAGACCAGACCCGACACCCGCTCCTCGCCCCCCCCCCCCCCCCCCCCCGCCTCCGGACCAGCCCGACACCCGCGTCCCTTCCCCCCCGACCCGACCCGCGCTCCTGTTCCCGCTCCCCGCCTCCCCGACCCGACCCGCGCTCCTGCCCCCCGACCCGACTCGACTCCCGCTCCCGGACTGGATCCAACCTGACCTCCCCCCCCTCCCTCTCTCTCTCTCCCCCCCCTCCCTCTCTCTCTTTCCCCCCCCCCTCTCTCTCTCTCCCCTCCTCCCTCCCTCTCTCTTCCCCCCCCCCTCCCTCCCTCTCTCTCTCTCCCCCCCGACCCGACCCAACCCAACGCCACCTACCTGTAAATCTGGTGCTGGGGACGGCCCTGCCCGAAGTCTCAGGCCGGCCCGTTCAGCCTTCGGTCCCGAAAGGCCTGCCTGAAGCACTTTCACACAGGTAGGAAGATGGTTTATTTAATCTTTTCTTTGCTTATAAATGTTTATTCAGGTTGGATTTATTTGTATAATATTTGTATAAGTATAAATAAGGATTTATTATAGAATTTAATGACTTCCCTTCCCCCCCCCCCCCCCCCCCACCTCGTTCTGGACGCCTAATTTGTAACCTGCGCCTGATTTTTTAATGTGTAGAACAGGTTTTTTCAGTTCTACAAAAATCTTCACTTGCTCCATTCTACTTTAGACTGGAGTACGTTTTCATTGTGGAAACTTTCAAATCAGGCGTCAGTGGCCGGACACGCCCCCTTTTGAAGAAAAAATTCTGTTCCAAAGTAGAACTGTTCTACCTGACTAGAACTGCAGAAAAAAAAATGTGGAGAATTGCGATTTCTAAGATAGTCCGTTCTCCACCAGTTGCTCCTAAAAATCAGGCGCAAATTATGTGGAAACTTGGGCCCATAGAAACAACAAAAAGGCATAAATGCCTTCAAGAAGTGGTTGAGTCATTGACTGCAGCATGGTATCACAAGGCAGAAAATTCATATTCGTAGTTGACTACTCACTTGAAGTGCTTGTATCTAAAAGCAGAATCCATTGGCTACTACATTTGCCACTGAAAATTAATCCAACAAACATAAGAGGCAGCTGCATTTGGCACATTTGAGAATCCTGCAGAGACACTAATGGCTGATTCTGGAGCAACAAACTTCTTTAATTTGAGTTTTCTGTTGCAACTGCAAGCAGATATGAGGTTTGAATCCATTGTCAGTATTGATAAGGAAGTACTGATGTCTAATTGCTGACTGACACTAATATTGTTAATGCTTTGTGGGAAATTTGCTACTCGAGAGGAGAAAGCCCAAACAAGTGGATGCAGTGAGTAGATGGATGAAGATAAACCAGCCACCACCGTCACCTTAGCATCCATTTATGTGCAATTGATGGAGTGGCTGGCAATTAAGCCAGATGTCCCGATGAAAGTTTTCACTGTATTAAACGCGTGATGGACAAATGTGTTATGGGCAGGAAGGCACATGCGTTGTAGGCAGTCACAAGAGTGTTTTGCAGAATGATTGAACTTTACATTGTGCAGCCTGTACTGTGCTCAAATTTCAGTCACATGAAGTTCAATAGTTGCCGTAATATTTTAGGGGATTTTTTTTTGTTTTCCTATACTGATTTACTGTGCTGTTTCACCCAGAATTGCTTAATTTGAACTGTTGGATAGTTCAAACTTTTATTTGAAGAAAAATGGCTTCAAATTAACAGGAGTGAGTATGCTGTTGTTGTTTCATAAAATGTATTCCTTTTCCTATTTGTAGTTTCCTCAATGAAAAACTGTACACATTTACTAATCACAAAAGTTGAGCGTTCGTATGGTTTCTAAAAGGTAAAATGTAGGCTGTGTTATAATTGCATTCTGCATGTTTCTTTTGATCCTGTTAATTTTGGGGGTTCTGTGTATGACTAGTATCTGATTACTTGCAAGAAGGTCTCCAGATATATTTACTTCCAAGGATTTGCCAGCTATCGGATAACAAATCAGTCAGCTTCAATGTGGCTTCTGACCTTAGCTCATGAGGGCTCATCTGTCGGAGCTGTGTTGTGTTGTAAAGCTCAGGATGCATTATTTATAAAAAATCCATTTAGTGACACAGTGTCTTGAGTATAGGAAAATGCTGGATGGTAAGATTCAAGGATTACAAAAACATTGTGAAAGAATGGTATGCAGAAGGACTGCTGCTAACACTAGATTTTGTCTCTGTCTTTCATAATTTGTAAAAAAAAAAATTGCGGGATTAAAATTGAATTTCAAAAGGGCACAAAACGGGCAGTAGCAGATCGACTGATCATTGTACACCACCCAATTTGTCTTTCTAGTGAAGTCAATGGAAAGGAAATCAGGAGAGGTATGTAATAGGTGTCCAGTCTACTAACACCCAATTTGTGCTACATAACAACATTGAAATAGGAGCAGGAGTAGGCCATTTGGCACCTTGAGCCTGCTCTGCCATTTAATAAATCATGGCTCATCATGGACTCAGCTCCACTTCCCTGCCTACTCCCCATAACCCTTTATTCCCTTAGAACTCAAAAAGCTGTCTATCTCCGCCATAAATATATTCAATGACCCAGCCTCCACAGCTCTCTGGGGCAGAGAATTCCACAGATTTACAAACCTCCGAGAAGAAATTCCTCCTCATCTCAGTTTTGAATGGGCGGCCCCTTATTCTGAGACTATGTCCCCTACTTTTAGTTTCCTCTATCAGTGGAAATATCCTCTCTGCAGCCACCTTGTCGAGCCCCCTCATTATCTTGTATGTTTCGATAAGATCACCTCTCAATCTTTTGAATTCCAATGAGCAGAGGCCCAACCTACTCAACCTTTCCTCCTAAGTTAAACCCTCATCTCCGGAATCAACCTAGTGAACCTTCTCTGAACAGCCTAAAATGCAAGTATATCCTTCCGTAAATAAGGAGACCAAAACTGCACGCAGTACTCTAGGTGTAGCCTCACCAATACCCTGTACAGTTGTAGCAGGACTTCTCTGCTTTTATACTCTATCCCCCTTGCAATAAAGGCCAACGTTCCATTTGCCTTCCTGATTACTTGCTATACCTGCATACTAACTTTTTGTGTTTCATACACAAGGACCCCAGGTCCCTCTGTACTGCAGCACTTTGCAATTTTTCTGCATTTAAATTGCAATTTGCTTTTCTATTTTTTCTGCCAAAGTGGCTAACCTCAGATTTTGGCCATATTATACTCTATCTGTCAAAAATTTGCCCACTCACTTAACCTGTCTATATCGCTTTGCAGATTTTTTGTGTCCTCCTCACAATTTGCTTTCCCACCCATCTTTGTATCGTCAGCAAACTTGGCTACATTACACTCTGTCTCTTCATCCAAGTCATTAATATTGATGGTAAATAGTTGAGGCCCCAGCACCAATCCCTGTGGCACCCCACTAGTTACTGTTTCCCAACCGGAAAATTACCCATTTATATCGACTCTCTGTTTTCTGTTAGTTAGCCAATCCTCTATCCATGCTAATATATTACCCCCAACCCCGTGAACTTTTATCTTGTGCAGTAACCTTTTATGTGGCACCTTATCGAATGCCTTCTGGAAATCCAAATACACCACATCCACTGGTTTCCCCCCTTATCCACCCTGTTCATTACATCCTCAAAGAACTCCAGCCAATTTGTCAAACGTAATTTACCTTTCATAAAGCCATGCTGACTCTGCTTGATTGAAATATGCTTTTCCAAATGTCCTGCTATGGCTTCCTTAATAATGGACTCCAGCATTTTCCCAACGATAGATGTTAGGCTAACTGGTCTATAGTTTCCTGCTTTCTGTCTGCCTCCTTTTTTAAATAGGGGCATTACATTTGCGGTTTTCCAATCCGCTGGGACCTCCCCAGAATCCAGGGAATTTTGGTAGATTACAACCAATGCATCCACTATTTCTGCAGCCACCACTTTTAAGACCCTAGGATGCAAGCCATCAGATCCAGTGCTGTGCTGAAGTTGAATTTTACTCCCTGGGTTTCATCAGGACAAAGATGTGCTATTTGATTTATTGTGTTCTAAGTACTGACTCCCAGAGTTGGTGGTAGTGTGTTTGCCCAGTCGGTGTTCCTTGAGCTTTGAGGCTTACCAAACCCATCTTGTGTAAATTCATTGACTGCATAGAACACTGCAAAATTATTCATTACAACAGAAAATTCCTTGAAAGAAAATAAAATGACACAAAGTTGCTTTAGCAGTCTTACAATGTTTAACTTGTGAATGAAAGAAAACGGCTGGAACCTTCCCAGCCCTGCGAGTGCGGGTTTGGAGGCGGGCTCGCTGTGAAAATGGCCGTGATTGACAGCGGAGCCGAAAGTCCACTCTAAATCGCCTCCATGTCAGTTTCTCAACTGTCTGGTCTGCCTGCGGATCGCAGACCCGACACCAAGCTGTGGGCCAGTCAATTAAGATGCTTAAGGGCTAATTAAAAATGTTATATCAAAGGATTTTACCCAGGCACTTGCTATTTTACCTAGTGTTCGACGAGTTTGCCATTCCTCGGGTTTCATGTCAGGTAAGTGTGTCAGGTTCTCTGTGACTCTCCCTTGCTTTCGCTAGTTGACAGCTGCAGAAGTGGTATAAAAGCTACCATTTCACAGCTGTTCACTTTCCAATGTCAGAAGCTGAAGCCTTCAGGATTTGGAAGAAACTTTTGAGCTCTATGCAGTTTGGAAGTATTTGCACTGAACTCTCTATCCACTGTCACCTCCTTGGAGCAACCTCTCTCACCATTGACAGATCACTTCTGTCATCTCAACGTCATCTGCCATGTATTCCGGCAGAAAATCTCGCCTTGGAAACCTCAGAATCCCACCACGATCAGCCCCAACAGCAACATCACAAAACACACCAGCATCATGAACAACAACACCAACCTGTGGATGCATTGGTTGTAATTTACCAAAATTCCCTGGATTCTGGGGAGGTCCCAGCAGATTGGAAAACTGCAACTGCAATGCCCCTATTTAAAAAAAGGAGGCAGACAAAAAGCAGGAAACTATAGACCAGTTAGCCTAACATCTGTGGTTGGGAAAATGTCGGAGTCCATTATCAAAGAAGCAGTAGCAGGATATTTCGAAAAGCATAATTTGGTCAGGCAGAGTCAGCATGGATTTATGAAGGGGAAGTCATGTTTGACAAATTTTCTGGAATTCTTTGAGGATTTAACGAACAGGGTGGATAAAGGGGGACCAGTGGATGTGGTGTATTTGGACTTCCAGAAGGGATTTGACACGGTGCCACATAAAAGGTTCCTGCACAAGATAAAAGTTCACAGAGTTGGGGGTAATATATTAGCATGGATAGAGGATTGGCTAACTAACAGAAACCAGAGAGTCGGGATAAATGGTTCATTCTGGGGTTGGCAATCAGTAACTAGTGGGGTGCCGCAAGGATCAGTGCTGGGACCCCAACTATTTACAATCTATATTAATGACTTGGAATAAGGGACTTAGTGTAACGTAGCCAAGCTTGCTGACGATACAAAGATGGGAGGAAAAGCAATGTGTGAGGAGGACACAAAAAATCTGCAAAGGGATATAGACCGGCTAAGTGAGTGGGCAAATATTTGGCAGATGGAGTATAATGTTGGAAATTGTGAGGTCATGCATTTTGGCAGAAAAAAATCAAAGAGCAAGTTATTATTTAAATGGAAGAAGATTGCAAAGTACCGCAGTACAGCAGGACCTGGGGGTACTTGTGCATGAAACACAAAAGGATAGTGTGCAGGTACAGCAAGTGATCAGGAAGGCCAATGGTATCTTGGCCTTTATTGCAAAGGGGATGGAGTATAAAAGCAGGGAAGTCTTGCTACAGCTATACAAGGTTTTGGTGAGGCCACACCTGGAATACTGCATACAGTTTTGGTTTCCATATTTACGAAAGGATATACTTGGTTTGGAGGCAGTTCAGAGAAGGTTCACTGGGTTGATTGCGGGGATGAGGGGAATTCTACTCATTGGAATTCAGAAGAATGAGAGGTGATCGTATCGAAGCGTATAAGATTATGAGGGGGCTTGACAAGGTGGATGCTGAGAGGAGTTTTCCACTGATGAGGGAGACTAGAACTAGAGGGCATGATCTTAGAATAAGGGGCCACTCATTTAAAACAGATGAGGAGAAATTTCTTCTGAGGGTTGTGAATCTGTGGAATTTGCTGCCTCAGAGAGCTTTGGAAGCTGGGACATTGAATAAATTTAAGACAGAAATAGACAGTTTCTTAAATGATAAGGGATTATGGGGAGCGGGTAGGGATGTGGAGCTGAGTCCACGATCAGATCAGCCATGATCGTATTAAATGGTGGAGCAGGTTCGAGGGGCCATATGGCCTACTCCTGTTCCAATTTCTTATGTTCTTATGTAACCTCCTCCACATCACCTGATGCTACACAGTACCCGACCACATTGCTGCCCGGGAGGTCAGGGATGGTCTCACCATGGCCACATTTACTTCACTTGCCACTGTGCACCCTGGCTGCCACATGATGCGCTAGGTTGACACCACCCCACACCAACACCATAAAGCATCCCTGCAATGTCCAAGCCATTCCTTTCACACTCTTCACCATTGTGCGTGATACCCTTATGTCTGACCATTCACTACAACTCACTACGCCACTTCCAAAGGTACACACACATCTGTCCAAGAACACTGTTCAAAATAAAGATTTCAATGTTTTGCAACACATTAACAGAAACTCTACATGAACATTGGCTAAAAGACCCAAGTGCATACCCTTGTGTGTTATTTGGTATGATTGGACAAGGATGAGGGTGTGTGAGGGGTGGCTAGTGAGATGGAGAAGTGATAATGTAAATAAAGAGAGGGATGGGTGGAGGTGCAAGGTTAGTTGGTGTGAGTAAGGATGTGCAGGATTAAGTTAGGGAAGGCAGTAATTGAGGATGTGATGAGTGGCACAGCAGGATGAGGTTGAATGATCTACTGAGATTTTTGAAAGGTTTGCGCTACTGCAGCCAGGTCCTCCGGACGACATCCTTGCTTGTACAATATGCAACCAGGCTGTGTTGGTGTCCTGTGGCAGTCTCTTCCGCCCATTGGAAGGGAAGAGAACCTCCTCCCTGTGTGCTGTGACTCCATCCATAAGCATCAGGAGGGAGGCATGGGAGAGCAGCCGTGCACCTTTTTGCAGTGCTTGTCCATGTTTGCAGCAACTCAGTACTGCAGAACAACTGTCAAAAAAAGTTGACCATGGTCACTTTAAGGAAATCGGCTGATGACACATCATTTGATGACATTAGACCTGCTTCCTCTTAATTGGCCGGGAAGCTCACAGATGCGGGCTTAACAAGTCCCATGAACATAAAATCAGATCAGAAGAGCTCCATGAGAGCTGGGTCGCAGTCTGCCACTTGCCTCTGTCGCACTTAGCCTGCCTCGGTAAGTGAAATCACAGCCCGTGTATTGAAAGTTGATCAACAGATATGCTAGCCTTTTAAAAGATGAAAAAGGTTTACACTATATAGACATGTAAATGGCAGTATAACTTTGATGTCGGATCCTGATACCTGAATAGTCTGAAGTAAAGCAGTGTGAGATTCCCGTCAGGATGCCACTTCACACTGGTTTAAACCTCCAAAGTCTACAGTATAACTCCAGACTGGCCATATATGCGGACCTGAGCGGTGGTACAAAATCAGCGGGAGAGAAGGCCTCCAGCAGAACGGACCCGAGCAGTAGCAAGAGGAGGAGCGGCGGTACATTCGAATTCCAAAAGAACAGCAAAAGCAAGGAGTGACGTCACAGGACTGCAGGTAGGTGATTGGTTGATGAGTACTACAGTTTTTTTTAGTCTCTAAGCTAGCTAAGAAACTGTAAATTGCTATAACTTTACTTTTATTAAATTAGTAACTAATCTAGATAAACCAATTAAGTAATAAAACTAAAATAATTTAAAAAATGTTTTTAATCAATCAAATAAATAAAGGTTAGATAGACATGGCAATGCAGATGGTGTGCCGTAACTGCAGCATGTGGGAGTTTGTGGAGAGCATCGTGATCCCGAGCAACCACATCTGCAGTAAGTGTCTGCAGCTCAAGGAACTTAGTCTGAATTGTTGAGATGGAGTACGAGGTTCAGACATTGCGAGGCATCAGGGAGGAGTAGCGTTATCTGGACACTTTGTTCAAGGAGGCAATCACACCCCTTAGATTAAGTAGTCCTTTAGAGTTTGTTAATGGTCAGGGACAGGAGGGTGTGACTGTGAGTGAGGCAGGTATGGGAACCCAGGATGTAGTGATGGAGGAGCCTCAGCCCTTGATCTTGTCCAACAAGTATGAAGTACTTAATAGAATCATAGA
Source organism: Pristiophorus japonicus (assembly GCF_044704955.1). NCBI lineage: Eukaryota > Metazoa > Chordata > Chondrichthyes > Pristiophoridae > Pristiophorus > Pristiophorus japonicus. The sequence goes on from NC_091977.1 coordinate 406,373,807, forward strand.
AAATAGGTGCAGGAGTATGCCATTCGGCCCTTTGAGCCTGCACTGTATGGATGGTGTATGGATAAGGAAAAGGACTGGAGGGAGAATGCGCAAACTGACCAAGGCACCATGGTGCAGGCCATTTAAGGGGGGGGCGGGGGGGAGGGGGGTAAAAAGGAATGTGATAGGCCACCGTGTAGTCAGGGGGAATAGATTCTGTTCTCTGCAGCCGCGACGGGGAGTTCCGCAGGTTGTGTTGCCTACCTGGTGCCAGGGTTAAGGATATCCCCTCGTGACTGGAGAAGAGCTTGGCTTGGGAGTGGGAGGATCCAGTTGTCGTGGTCAACTTAGGAACCAATGACATAGGTAGAACCAGGAATGAGGTTCTGCTGAGAGTGTTTGAGGAGCTAGGTTCCAAATTAAAGAGCAGAATCTCAAAGGTAGTAATCTCTGGATTGTTACCTGAGCCACTTGTACATTGGCACAGGGTCAAACAGATTAGAGGTTTAACTGCGTGGCTCAGAGTGGTGAGAGGGTAACGGGTTTCAGTTCATGGGACACTGGCACCAGTACTGAGGAAAGAGGGAGCTGTTCCTTCTGGGGTATAACTCCAGACACTAGGAGACATTTCACAAGTTCCCAGGAGGTCCACTAGGCCCTGTTCCAATCAGATTAGCCAAGAATATTAAGACTACTTTCGGGCTCAATTTTCCCCAGTTGTCTGCGCCGCTTTTTTTTGGTGTAAATTGAAATATCCAAGTTTCCCCAAAGTTTCTGCGCCACGTAACTCAGTTAGTTACGATTTTTTTAGGTTCGTTTTTTTTTTGCGTCATAGGGGTTGTCATCATCATAGGCAGTCCCTCGGAATCGAGGAAGACTTGCTTCCACTCCCAAAGTGAATTCTTTGATGGCTGAACAGTCCGATACGAGAGCCACAGACCCTGTTACAGGTGGGACAGACATTCGTCGAGGGAAGGGGTGGGTGGGGCTGGTTGGCCGCGCGCTCCTTCCTCTGCCTGCGCTTGACCTCTTCACGCACTTTGCATTGAGACTCGGAGCTCAACGCCCTCCCGGATGCACTTTCTCCACCTCTGGCGGTCTTCGGCCAGGGTCTCCCAGGTGTCAGTGGTAATGTCGCACTTTACCAGGGAGGCTTTGAGGGTGTCCTTGTAATGTTTCCACTGCCCACCTTTGGCTCATTTACCATGAAGAAGCTCCACATAAAGCATTTGCTTAGGGAATCTCGTATCTGGCATGCAAACTACGTGGCCTGCCAGTGCTTCAATACTGAGGATGTTAGCCTGGACGAGGACATTGATGTTGGTGCACCTGTCCTCGCAGGGGATTTGCAGGATCTTGCGGAGACATCGTTAGTGATATATCTCTAGCGACTTGAGGTGCCTTCTATACATTGTCCATGCCTCAGATCCATACAGGAGGGCGGGTATTACTACAGCCCTATAGACCATGAGTTGGTGGTAGATTTGAGGGCCTGGTCTTCAAACACTCTTTTCCTCAGGCGGCCAAAGGCTGCACTGACGCACTGGAGGCGATGTTGAATCTCCCCATCAGTGTCTGCCTTTGTTGATGAGAGGCTCCCGAGATATGGGAAATGGTCCACGTTGTCCAGGGCCACGCTGTGAATCTTGATGATTGGAGGGCAGTGCTGTGCGGCGGTGATGGGCTGGTGGAGGACCTTTGTCTTACGGATGTTAAGCGTAAGGCCCATGCTTTCTTATGCCTCAGTGAATACATTGACTATATCCTGGAGTTCAGCCTCAGAATGTGCGCAGACGCAGGCGTCGTCCGCATACTGCAGCTCAACAACAGAGGTCGGGGTGATCTTGGACCTAGCCTGAAGATTAAACAGCTTTCCACTGGTTCTGTAGTTTAGTTCCACTCCAGTGGGGAGCTTGTTGATTGTGGGTTGGAGCATGGCGGCTAGTAAGATTGAGAAGAGGGTTGGAGCGATGATGCAACCCTGTTTGACCCCGGTCCGGACGTGAATTGGGTCTGTAGGGGGTGTAACCTGATGTCTGCGCCAGTTTTTCACATTTAAGCAAGTTTGGCCAACTTACATTTTTCTTCGGACAGCGTATGTGACTACTCTCAAAAACCTTTCTGGACACTTAAGAAAAATCAGCGCAGAAAGACGCCATTGTTTTTAGGCAAAGTTTTGGAAGGAGTCAAGTAGACAAAGAATATGCATCATGAATTGATTTTTTTTCAAAGCCAAATGGGAGAAAATTGAATTCTTTAATTTTTGATTTTTTTCAAAGTACCAGGTCACCACCAAACGTCTCCTCACCGGGCTCGAGGGTCGGAGCGTCGGCCGGCAGAATCGTTCCCTCGCCCGGATATGGGCTCGGCTTCAAAAGAAGCCTGGTGGGGGGGCGGGTGGAAGCCGAACTGAAGGGGATGAGAACCTTTGGACGTACAGCAACTTCAAAAGAAGCCCGGCGGGGGGGGCGGTGTGTGGACGCCGAGCCCCTGTGTCCGGGCGAGGCAGCGATTCTGCCGGCCGACCCTCGAGCCCGGTGAGGAGACGTTCGGTCAGTGGTGGGTGGTACTTTGAAAAAAAAATCAAAAATTAAAGAATTGCATTAGACTTCATTGCCCCAAATATCTTCATTGAATGTCTAGCTTCCCATTCTAAGCAAACCTATTGCGCATGCACAGACCAGAGTGTGGTCCATACTAGGGCGTCGACCTTGGGGAGAGAGCGAAAACAAGGATTGAGTGCTTTGTCCTAATGATTAGAGCTTCTTGCAAAGCTACAATTTAATTTTGGGGCAATATTATCAATGCCAAACCTCGTGCAAGCCTTCTGCATGATGGTGCTGCAGAGGAGAAGATTGATTAGACATCATCGCATGAGGAACCTCAGAGCACATAGGATGATGGGCAGGAGGCCTTACCCACGTTGGGTATATCAAGACAGTGATGCAGATTGTGTGAGAAGGCTGCGTTTCCGCAAAGAAGTTGTAACCGAGATCTGTGAGTTAGTAAAAGCAAACCTGCACCCTAGGAGCATCAGGAGAACTGCTTTGTCAGTTGAAGTAAAGGTTACAGCTGCACTTTCATTTTATGCATCTGGATCATTCCAGGCCACAGCTGGGGATGTGTGCACCATTTCTCAACATGCAACACCTCTGCATTTGGCAGGTGACTGCTGCACTATATGCCTGGAGGAATGACAACATAAAGTTCCCCATGACCGCCCAGGCAATGCATGACAAGGCTGTCGGCTTCTCCAAGATTGCTGGCTTCCCTAAGGTAGAGGGCTGCATTGATTGTACCCACATCGCCTTGCGAGCATCTTTGGAGGATTCTGAGATGTACAGGAACAGAAAAGGCTTCCACTCCGTGAATATGCAGCTCATCTGTGACGCCATGCATCACATCATGGCAGTTGATGAGAGATACCCTGGGAGCCTTCATCCTACGCGAGAGCGCTATATCTGCCATGTTTCAACAGCAGCCAGAAGGGCAGAGCTGGCTGCTGGGAGACAAATGGTACGGCCTCGCCACCTGGCTCCTGATGCCCTTACACGTAACCCGGATGGAAGCTGACCAGGAATGCAGCATGTCGCACATTGCGACACGCAGCATAATAGAGAGGACCATCTTGAAGTAGCAATTCTGATGCCTGGACCATTCCGGAGGCTACTTGCAATACTCCCCTGAGATTGTCGGTCAGTTCACTGTTGTATGCTGCATAACTTAGCCATCATGAGGCAGCAGCAGCTGGTCGTAGAAGACTAACCTTAGGTGAAAGTAGCTGATGAGGAGGAACATGCAGGTGACGAGGAAACTACCTGAGCCTGGAATACGATGACGGCGGAGGGCGGGCCGTCGTGCCCCTTTAACGATTGCTCGAGCCTTGAACCAGCAGCTCATTCGTGAATGCTTTGCTGCCCCGAAGGCTCAGAGGTAACTATTCCAAATAGACCATGTTTACTGCTTGGACCTGTTCTGTAATGTGCTGTGTTAATGGAACAAATAATGGAAATTACTCTTTAGTTCAAAAAGTTGTGTTAATAATGGAACAAATAATGGAAATGATTCAGTTATAATTTAAAATATATTTTATTCAAAAGTTTAACAAACACTTGTATGTACTTAACTTAACTTTAATAAAAAATATTCTTGTACCAAACTTTAAAGTTTTCCGTTAAGATCCCTTACAAACTTTTAAACTTGTAAATTTACATCACTTACAAAAATCTTTTAATTTGAAAATAGTAACAACAATAATAACAACAACAACAGCAAAGAAAGGCTGCACCCATCTCTCCTCCACCTTATTCTAAGACCGCCTGCTGAGCTTGTACTTGCTGACTTCACCCCTGTCCGCAGGCGGGTGGCTCAGCGTTTCTCGGGTTGGTACCAAGCTTATTCTTTCGAGCATCTCGGGTAATGTGCACTTCTTGATGGGGAGCATGGGCAGGCATTAATGTGGAAGGCCCGGCTTGGGCCTCTTCAGAGGCTAGTCTGGGGATTGGCTTAGGAGTGTCAGTTGATTCCGTCAATGGCCGCGGGGTCTGGGTGTGTTGCCTTATTAGAAACATAGAAAATAGGTGCAGGAGTAGGCCATTCGGCCCTTCGTGCTTGCACCACCTTTTCAATGAGTTCATGGCTGATCATTCACCTCAGTACCCTTTTCCTGCTTTTTCTCCATACCCCTTGATCACTTTAGCCGTAAGGGCCATATCTAACTCCTTCTTGAATATATCCAATGCAGCAGATAACTCTGACATTTCCTCCCTCGTGCCCTGAAATTGTCTCAACTACCTGCGACATTCCCTCCCTCATATTCACCAACAGTGTATCTGCTGCCTGCGACATTCCCCCTCTCGTGTGCCCGGACAGTGTTCCCATTTCTTGAGTGTTATTACTTCTCCCGACACCTCATCATCCTCTCCACTGATGGCGTCCAGGAGTGATCGCATGCGGTCAATGCTCTCCGCATTCATTGCCGTCATCTGAACCACATCTGTTAGATCCTGCACCTCAGGAGAGCATTGTCGAGCTCTCCTTCCCCTATTCATCCTGAGTGTGGCTCGCTGCACCCCACTGGAACCCGCAGCCTCGGACTGCGCATCCCAGAGTACTTAAGGAATTTTAGGTCCTTCATTGGAATACCTGTGAACTTATCCTTTTTTGGTGTGGAAGCAAGTCATCTTCATTTCGAGGGACTGCCTATGATGATATGGGGCTGATCTGATCATGGACTCAGCTCCACTTCCCTGCCCGCTCCCCATAACCCCTTATCCCTTTATTTAAGAAACTGTCTATTTCTGTATTAAATGTCCCAGCTTCCACAGCTCCCCAGGCAGCGAATTCCACAGATTTACAACCCTCTGAGAGAAGAAATTTCTCCTCATCTCTGTTTTAAATGGGCGGCCCCTTATTCTAAGATCATGTCCTCTAGTTCTAGTCTACCCCCATCAGTGGAAACATCCTCTCTGCATCCACTTTGTCAAGCCCCCTCATAATCTTATGTTTTGATGAGATCACCTCTCATTCTTCTGAATTCCAACCTTTCCTCATAAGTCAACCCCCTCATCCCCGGAATCAACCTAGTGAACCTTCTCTGAACTACTTCCAAATCAAGTATATCCTTTCGTAAATATGGAAACCAAAACTGCATGCAGTATTCCAGGTGTGTCCTCACCAATACCTTGTACAGCTGTAGCAAGACTTCCCTGCTTTTATATTCCATCCCCTTTGCAATAAAGGCCAAGATTCCATTGGCCTTCCTGATCACTTGCTGTACCTGCATGCTATCTTTTCGTGTTTCATGTCCGCTGTACTGCAGCACTTTGCAATCTTTCTCCATTTAAATAATGTCCCGATACTCATACCACTCAGGAAAGGGACTGGCAGCTTAATGGGTGGCACCTAAACCTCCTCCAGAGTGAGTACAGCATTGGGGGTGTCATCCTCCCCATCACCCTCACCCCATGCTCTTGGTCTGGAAGGTGGGATTGGAAGATGTTCTCTTCAGGCTCGTCCACGTCTGAATCATCATCTGCATCGGCTTCAGCCTCATCAGGGTTGGCCTCAAGTTCTGCAAAATATAACCGTACAACAAATGGTTAGCATCAGAAGAGGGGGCAGGGTGGCGTGAGTAGGCTCTCAGTGCAGGCAGCAGCCTCATTTGAAGGACCACGATGAATAATAGCACATTGCATCAACCGAAGCGTAGCTGACAGAGACATTGCCATGAACCTTCCGGAAATACTATGGGACCGAGGGTCTAGCGAGAAGGAGGAACTAAAGAAAATCCTTATTAGTCAGGAAATTGTGTTAGGGAAATTGATGGGATTGAAGGCTGATAAATCCCCAGGGCCTGATAGTCTGCATCCCAGAGTACTTAAGAAAGTGGCCCTAGAAATAGTGGATGCATTGGTGGTCATTTTCCAACATTCTATCGACTCTGGATCAGTTCCTATGGTTGAAGGGTAGCTAATGTAACCCTACTTTTTTAAAAAAAGGAGAGAGAGAGAAAACAGGGAATTATAGACTGGTTAGCCCAACATCGGTAATGGGGAAAATGATGGAATCAGTTATTAAAGATGTAATAGCAGCACATTTGGAAAGCAGTTATAGGATCGGTCCAAGTCAGCATGGATTTATGAAAGGGAATCATGCTTGACAAATCTTCTAGAATTTTTTGAGGATGTAACAAGTAGAATGGACAGTGGATGTGGTGTATTTGGACTTTCAAAAGGCTTTTGACAAGATCCCACACACGAGATTAGTGTGCAAAATTAAAGCACATGGTATTGGGGATAATGTATTGACGTGGATAGAGAACTGGTTGGCAGACAGGAAGCAAAGAGTAGGAATAAGCGGGTCCTTTTCAGAATGGCAGCAGTGACTAGTGGGGTACCGCAAAGTTCAATGCTGGGACCCCAGCTATTTACAATATACATTAATGATTTAGATTAATGAATTGAATGTAATATCTCCAAGTTTGCAGATGACACTAAGCTGGATGGCAGTGTGAGCTGTGCGGAGGATGCTAAGAGGCTACAGGGTGACTTGGACAGGTTAGGTGAGTGGGCAAATGCATGGCAGATGCAGTGTAATGTAGATAAATATGAGGTTATCCACTTTAGTGGCAAAAACAGGAAGACAGAATATTATCTGAATGGCGGCAGATTAGGAAAAGGGGAGGTGCATCGAGACCTGGGTGTCATGGTACATCAATCATTGAAAGTTGGCATGCAGGTACAGCAGGCGGTAAAGAAGGCAAATGGCATGTTGGCCTTCATAGCGAGAGGATTTGAGTATAGGAGGAGGGAGATCTTACTGCAGTTGTACAGGGCCTTGGTGAGGCCACACCTTGAATATTGTATACAGTTATGATCTAATGTGAGGAAGGACATTCTTGCTATTGAGGGAGTGCAGCGAAGGTTCACGAGACTGATTCCTGGGATGGCAGGACTGACATATGAAGAATGACTCGATCGACTCGGCTTATATTCACTGGAATTTAGAAGAATGAGAGGGGATCGCATAGAAACATATAAAATTCTGACGGGATTGGACAGGGTAGATGCAGGAAGAATGTTCCCGATGTTGGGGAAGTCCAGAACCAGGGGTCACAGTCTAAGGATAAGGGCAAGCCATTTAGGACCAAGATGAGGAGTAACTTCTTCACTCAGAGAATTGTGAACCTGTGGAATTCTCAATTCTCAACAGAAAGTTGGAGGCCAATTCGTTAAATATATTCAAAAGGAAGTCAGATGTGGCCTTTACAGCTAAAGGGATCAAGGGGTATGGAGAGAAAGCAGGAATGAGGTACTGAAGTTGCATGATCAGCCATGATCATATTGAATGGTGGTGCAGGCTCGAACGGCCGAATGGCCTACTCCTGCACCTATTTTCTATGTTTCAATGAACCGAAGCATGGCTAGCCCGCACAGTCCTTGTCTTTTAGCAAAGCCAGAATGTGAAATTTGCAGGACTTGCCCTCTCCCTCGAGTGTGGACCCAGCTTGTGCAGTGGTGGTTGCTTTTCTCCAGGCAGGATCCATCAAAGCAGCGACCCTGTCATGCAAGGGTGTCAGTGGGTGTCGATTTGCCGGGCCTCCTCCTGTTCAAGTTCTTTCCCTTTTATTGTGTGCCACACTCCTCTGCAAAGATGAAAATATAACTTTTTAGAGAGGGTGTCTTTTTGCTGGGTGAGACATACACATGTTCACATTTACAATTGCAATTCCAATGAATAAATGGAAATATTACACCAACTACTTGACCAAGGTCCTGCCACTTCTTTTTGCACTGGCCTCCAGACCTCGGGGTGGTCACCATTGCACAGTAATCTTCTGCAAGTTGGTTCCAGTGTTTCTTCATTTCCTTTGGTGAAACATTTATGTGACCTCTGCTAGTGTCCAGCTCATGCCATCTGGCCCCAATTACAGTAACTAGTGCCTCCACTTCATCCTGTGAGAAATTCTTGGTCCTTGAGCCATATTGCATATGGCAGCTCCGATTTTTTTTCCACTGAGAATTAAAGCTCTCACGCAACTGGCTCTTTAAAAATGGCCGAATGCAGACCGGGAAGTGTACTGCGCATGCGCACCCATAGCAGTCACGTAAAAAACGGCATTTATTTTTGCGCATGCACAGAAGGGAACGCATCATTTTTTCAGCGCAAACATTAGGCTCCAACCCCCCTGCCCCACCCTGAAGCTAAAGGACAGGCTGCGCAGCACCAATTTCAAAAATTAGAACGGGCAAACTTGCAAATTATATTTTTGGAGTAGTCGGAGCCAAAAAATACTGCTGAAACTCTTGAAATACGCCAAAAAAACAGCATTGGGGAAAATTGAGCCCACAGTTTGGAGTGTTTTTAATGTTCCAAGAGGATGGTCTTCTAACGTGTAAAAGTTTGTGGCTTGGAGAGCAATACTATTTTGTGGCCGATCTTTTTGCAGTCAGCATGGATGTGCAGCTGGCAGTATGCGGCACAGATATTGGTTAGAGATCAGTAGCTACAATTTACCAATAGCCTTAATTTATCTTCAATTGTTAAGTCGAATTTTAAAATTTGAGACCGAGCTGAAATTGCAACATGCATTGACAAAAGCTCAGCTGTTTCAATGGAAGGGACGTACACTTGTGCTATCAATGCTCATATCTGATTTGGAAGCACTCATTTATCATAGCACCATATTCATTTTAAAGAGATTCCTCCCTTTTTGGGGTAGTTCCCTGTAGGTGGCATGTCTCCAATTTTCTGCAATTGCTTCCAACTCTTAACTCTGTTAGGTTTCAGCAGGAGATTGCTATCTAATCTGTTAATCACTAATGTTTCTATTCATATGTTATACTTGCCAGGCAGAATGGGCCCTCTGGCTTTCTCAAATTAGGAAACCACTGTGCATGTACAGACACGTATATTGCATCAACTCTAATTTGCAGCTAGGGGTTTTGAGTTTTGTATGAAACTGAAATAACCTGTTGTTTGCAGCCGATATAAACTGGCCACACATGCTGTACCTACAACCGCAGATTTACAGCCCGAGTTATCAGACCATATTTACATAAATGGTAGCACAAATGTGTATAATGTGACGTCAATATGTACAGTATCAATCCATGATCTGATGAATGTGAACACAATGTACATAACTGTCCATAAATTTGTTGTCTCATTTGCACTACATGAAGACTTGGTTCCACTCAAAGTGAGTTCTCAGGTGACTATACAGTCCAATACGGGAATTACAGTCTCTGTCACAGGTGGGACAGACAGTCATTGAATGAAAGGGTGGGTGGGACAGGTTTGCCGCACGTATCTTCCGCTGCCTGCGCTTGTTTTCTGCATGCTCTCGGCCACGAGACTCGAGGTGCTCAGCGCCCTCCTCGATGCTCTTCCTCCACTTAGAGCGTCTTTGGCCAGGGACTCCCAGGTGTCAGTGGGGATGTTGCACTTTATCAGGGAGGCTTGAGGGTGTCCTTGTAACATTTCCTCTTCCCACCTTTGGCTCGCTTGCCGTGTAGGAGTTCCGAGTGGAGCGCTTGCTTTGGGAGTCGTGTGTCAGGCATGTGGACAATGTGGCCTGCCCAACAGAGCTCATCGAGTGTTGTCAGTGCTTCAATGCTGGGGATGTTGGCCTGATCGAGAACACTGACGTCGATGCATCTATTCTCCCAGGGGATTTGCAGGATCTTGCGAAGACATCGTTGGTATTTCTCCGCAATGTGAGGTGTCTCCTGTATATGGTCCATGTCTCTGAACAACACAAGAGGGCAGGTATCACTACAGCCCTGTCGACCATAAGCTTGGTGCCAGATTTGAGGGCCTGATCCTCAAACACTCTCTTCCTCAGGCGACCGAAGGCTGCACTGGAGGTGGTGTTGGATCTCATCGTCGATGTCTGCCCTTGCTGGTAGTAGGCCCCCGAGGTATGGAAAGTGGTCCACGTTGTCCAAAGCCATGCCGTGGATTTTGATAACCAGGAGCCAATGCTGTGTAGCAGGGTCAGGTTGGTGGAGGACCTTTATCTTACGGATGTTTAGTGTAAGGCCCATGCTTTCGTACGCCTTGGTGAAGATGTTGATGGCTTGGAGTTCAGCTTCTGAACGAGCGCAGACGCAAGTGTCCTTGTACTGTAGTTCGACGGCAGAGGATGGGACGGTCTTGGATCTAGCCTGGAGACGATGAAGGCTAAACAGGTTCCCGCTGGTTCTATAGTTTAGTTCCATTCCAGCGGGGAGCTTGTTGAGCGTGAGATGGAGCATTGCAGCGAGGAAGATTGAGAAGAGGGTTGGCCACGATGACGCAGCCCTGCTTGACCCTGATCCGGACATGGATTGCGTCTGTGGTGGATCCGTTGGTCAGGATCACGGCTTGCATGTCGTTGTGGAGCAGGTGGAAGATGGTGAAAAAAGGTTTGGGGCAGCCGAAACTGAGGACGATGCTCCATAGTCCCTCGCGGTTAACAGTGTCAAAGGCGTTTGTGAGGTCAAAGAAGGCCATGTACGGGTTGGTGCTGAGAAGATCATGTCCATTGTATCCATAGCGGACGGAATTCGCACTGTGATTCGGGAGGAGCTCCTCAGCGACAGGGAGAAGACGGTTTCGGAGGATTCTAGCAATGACTGTCCCAGTGGCCGACAACAGGGAGATTCCTCTGTAGTTGCTGCAGTCGCACTTGTCCCCTTTTTTTAAATGGCCACATAGAAACATAGAAAATAGGTGCAGGAGTAGGCCATTCGGCCCTTCGAGCCTGCACCACCATTCAATAAGATCATGGCTGATCATTCACCTCAGTACCCCCTTCCTGCTTCCTCTCTATACCCCTTGATCCAGTTAGCCATAAGGGCCACATCCAACTCCCTCTTGAATATATCCAATGAACTGGCGTCTACAACTCTGGCGTCTACAACTCTTTGCGGTAGGGAATTCCACAGGTTAACAACTCTCTGAGTGAAGAAGTTTCTCCTCATTTCAGTCCTAAATGGCTTACCCCTTATCTTTAGACTATGTCCCCTGGTTCTGGACTTCCCCAACATCAGGAACATTCTTCCTGCATCTAACCTGTCCAGTCCCATCAGAATTTTATATGTTTCTATGAGATCCCCTCTCATCCTTCTAAACTCCAGTGAATACAGATCCAGTCTCTCCTCATATGTCAGTCCATCCATCCCGGGAATCAGTCTGGTGAACCTTCGCTGCACTCCCTCAATAGCAAGAACATCCTTCCTCAGATTAGGAGACCAAAGCTGAACTCAATATTCCAGATGAGGCCTCACTAAGGCCCTGTACAACTGCAGTAAGACCTCCCTACTCCTATACTCAAATCCCCTAGCTATGAAGGCAAACATACTATTTGCCTTCTTCACCGCCTATTGTACCTGCATGCCAACTTTCATTGACTAATGTATCATGACACCCAGGTCTCGCTGCACCTCCCCTTTTCCTAATCTGCCGCCATTCAGACAATATTCTGCCTTCGTGTTTTTGCCACCAAAGTGGATAACCTCACATTTATCCACATTATACTGCATCTGCCATGCGTTTGCCCACTCACCTAACCTGTCCAAATCACCCTGCAGCCTTTTAGCGTCCTCCTGTCAGCTCACACTGCCACCTAGCTTATTGTCATCTGAAAACTTGGAGATATTACACTCAATTCCCTCATCCAAATCATTACTGTATATTGTAAATAGCTGGGGTCCCAGCACTGAGCCCTGCGGTACCCCACTAGCCACTGCCTGCCATTCTGAAAAGGACCCATTTATCCCGACTCTCTGCTTCCTGTCTGCCAACCAGTTCTCTATCCACGTCAGTACATTACCACCAATAGCATGTGCTTTGATTTTGCACATCAATCTCTTGTGCGGGACCTTGTCAAAAGCCTTTTGAAAGTCCAAATACACCACATCCACTGGTTCTCCCTTGTCCAAAGTCCAGTACTGAAGGGGTTAAGCACGTATAATTTTAGCTGTTAATTAAACACCCTTGATACGAGCCCAAACTAATTTAGTGTGTCACCAAATTAAGCTTTTATTTGCATAAAGCTTTGATTTTCAGAGTTGGTTAATTTTCATGTCAAAATAAATGAAAGTTACTGCACATGCAGATGTGGTACGACACCACTGTGATTTAAGAAGTAACTCCAGTGTAAGTCTGTTTAATTACTGGAGAGAAATTAATCTGAATCAGCCATCCAGAGGGATTGTGCTCATCATCTGGTAAATGATTCATGTGTCCAAGTGACTCATGATGTGCAGGATTTGTGCTGCAAATCCTGTCATCACCATCATGGCAGTGTGTACTATAAGTGTAATCATTGTATATAAGAACTTAATTTATTTTAGGACCAGCTATTTCTGAGTAAGTTCTGTAACAATTTTTTTTCTACCTCTTGCTATTCAATATTCTTCTCCCACTAAAATGTGCAAACTATGTCCCACAGTTTGGATTTAGCCTGTGAGGTTGGGCTATTCTGCCTGTAAACATGATCTACCACTCCTGGTTCTCACATCCCATCTCCCCCCCCCCCCCCCAGTGTCACTGGCGACAGTTGGCTCCTGCATTGAATCCTGATTTCATGAAAATTCCTGCCACGATGTGTGGTGACATTAAATCACTTGCAGACATAGTAGCAAGAGGGGGGAGCAGCAGCTGGGAGTAGAGGGGAGGATCTGTTTGGATGGGTGGGGGGGGGGGGGTGGGGAGAGGAGTAGAGTTTAAGATCTGTTATGGTGGAATTTTTCTTCAACCAAGAATTTTTCTTCAACCAAGGATTCCCCTCTACCGTGGTTGATATGGCCCTTGACCGTGTCCGTACTATTTCGTGCACTTCTGCACTCACCCCTTCCCCTCCCTCCCAGAACCACAATAGAGTCCCCTTGTCCTCACCTTTCACCCCACCAGGCTCTACTTTCAACGGATCATCCCCTGCCATTTCCGCCACCTCCAGCACGATCCCACCACCAAACACATCCTCCCCTCCCCTCCCCCTTCAACATTCTGAAGAGACTGCTCCCTCTGTGACACCCTGGTCCACTCTTCAATCACCTCCAACACCCATTCCCCTTCCCATGCAAGCGCAGGAGATGCAACACCTGCTCTTTTACCTCCTCCCTTCCCACTGTCCAGGGTCCCAAACAATCCTTCCAAGTGAAACAGCGATTTACTTGTACTTCTTCCAATTTTGTATACTGTATTCGCGGCTCACGATGCGGTCTCCTCTACATTGGGGAGACCAAACGCAGATTGGGTGACTGCTTTGCGGATCACCTTTGTAAGTGTGACCCCGAACTTCCTGTCACTAATTTTCCACTCAACTCCCACCCTGACGTCTCTGTCCTCGGCTTTTTGCAATGTTCCAACAAAGCTCAACGTAAGCTTGAGGAACAGCACCTCATCTTTCGATTAGGCACTTTACAGCCTTCTGGACTCGACATAGAGTTCAACAATTTCAGACCGTAACCTCTGCCCCTATTTTTTCACAAGGCAGCGCAGTTGATGATTCCTGCCATTCCCATTTACACCTCTTCTAGACTCATCTTTTATTTCTGTATTGTCCCGTTATCATTTCCTGGTACTTTGTACTATCATACCTTTTGTTATTTAATACCTCCTGCCTTCCACCCTATCACGGACCTTCCCTTTTGTTCTTTCCTCTCCTCCCCCTTTTCCTGCCTTTGCTTAAAATCTGTTGCATCTCTAACTTTTTCCAGTTCTCATGAAAGGTCATCGATGAAATGTTAACTTTCTTTCTCCACAGATGCTGCCTGAACAGCTGAGTATTTCCAGCATTTTCTGTTTATTCAAATTTCCAGCATCCGCAGTGTTTTGCTTTTGTATGGGCAGCCTAGGTCTTAGTACTTAATTCCCTCCAAGAGTTTTGCAATACTCCCACAACCCATGAACCCCATTCCCAAATCCCGACTTCCCCAGTACTACCACATCTCAGTACGACACAATTAACAAAACAAGCATTGGATGCAATGTTTATATATATATATAATATATATATAAACGTGTGTGTGTGTGTGTGTGTATATATATATATATATATATGTGTGTGTGTATATACGTATTAGTGCATCTCCCATTAGCTTTGGAGGGGGTGCAGTGCAGATTCACTAGAATCATACCGGGCGAAAAGGATTAACTGATGAGGGCAAGTTGCATTGACTTTCTTTGTGTATTCCTTTGAATATAGAAGATTAGGGGTTGATATAATTGAGGTGTTTAAGATGATTAAAAGAGTTGATAGGGTAGATACTATTTTGTCTGGTAAGGGAGTGGGACTAACGGAGCCGACACGGGCTCGACAGGCCGAATGGCCGCCTTCTGTGCTGTAACCATTCTACGATTCTAGAACAAGGGGATATGACCTTAAAATTACAGCTAGGCTGTTCAGGGATGGCCAGGAAGCGCTTCTTCATACAAAGGTTAGTTGAAATCTGGAACACTCTCCCCCCAAAAAGCTGTTGAGGCTAGATCAATTGGAAAATTTTACAACTACAATTGATAGATTTTTGTTAGACAAGGGTATTAAAGGTTAAAGAACCAAATTGGGTAGCTGGAGCTATGATACAGATCAGCCATGGCCTAATTGAATGGTGGAACAGGCTCTAGGAGCTGACTGGCCTATTCCTGTTCCTATGAATATGATTCATATCAGCTATGAGAAATTTGGAATAATTTTGACTGATTAAATATGGCAGACAGGAAATGCACACAGAAATACAGTCTAGAAAGCTACATAGTTAGAAGGATCGAATGTTTGAGCAACAAAATGCGAGTGAAATCTCAGAAAGCAGGCTGAGTGAGTACAGCACATCCTAGCACAATCAGTAATCTCAGGAATGAAAATATTAACTAATTTATCTAGGTAGTAGGTTCTATCTGCAAATGTGGCGAGATAACTTATTGTAGGAACCATTGTTGGATTTCTTTGAGGCTCTCCAAAGAGCAATGCTGTGAACTTTTAAGAACTTTTCCTGGAGATTGACCGGAAAATCTTTGATCACCAACATCTTGGAAAGGAGACCACACTCCTCGTATCAACTGCAGATTGCTGCAAAGTTTCTGTAATCTGTAAAATGTTATCTATACAAACAAGAGTTCTCCTTGATAGTCAGATTACATAAGAACATAAGAAATTGGAACAGGAGTAGGCCATACGGTCCCTCGAGCCTACTCCGGCATTCAATAAGATCATGGTTGATCTGATCATGGACTCCGGTCCACTTCCCTACCTGCTTCCCATAACCCCTTATTCCCTTATTGTTTAAGAAACTGTCTATTTCTGTCTTAAATTTGTTCAATGACCCAGCTTCCACAGCTCTCTGAGGCAGCGAATTCCACAGATTTACAACCCTCTGAGAGAAGAAATTTCTCCTCCTCCTCAGTTTTAAATGGGCGGCCCCTTATTCTGAGACTATACCCCCTAGTTCTAGTCTCCCCTATCAGTGGAAACATCCTCTCTACATCCACCTTGTCAAGCCCCCTCATCATCTTATACATTTCGATAAGATCACCTCTCATTCTTCTGAATTCCAATGAGTAGAGGCCCAACCTACTGTACACAGTATTCTAGGTGTGACCTCACTAATACCCTGTATAACTGTAGCAAGACTTCCCTGCTTTTATACTTCATTCCCTTTGCAATAAAGGCCAAGATTTCATTGGCCTTCCTCTTCACTTGCTGTACCTGCATATGTTAATTCCTGGATTCTTTTACTTCAATCTGGTTCAGTAAAATTACTGAGTCGAATACCTCTTGAGCTTTGAACAAAGCAGTCTTTATTACCGGCCAGTAAGACCTATCAGACAGAAGATATACTCTCTGGATAGAGCGTACACACTCCCTACGGATAGGTGAAGTTACATCGTAAAGCGTTAACAGTTATACAGTTTTGAAATCAGATAACAAAATACAAATGGATTGACAGTCTAACTCAGCCACTCATTAGTCAATCTATATGAGATGTTCTTCTTGAAAGCTCAAGTATTGCCTCTAAATGTTTCAATCTAATGGTGTGACTATTTACTGAGACCTTGCAATTCTGCAGATGTATTTCATGTTACAATTATATATTATTGGCAGGATTAGTGACTTGAAACCTTGAGACAGACTGTTAGCTATGCTGATGTTGCACTATTTGCAATCTGACATTCTCCCAGCTATTCTTCCATGGCTTATACATTTTCATATATCCAGTTTACTTTACTGTCCTTAATTCCATATATTCCGTTCAGATATCCACACATACTAACTTTTGTGTTTCATACACCAGGACCCCCAGATCCCGCTGAACTGCAGCACTTTGCAATTTTTCTCCTTTTAAATAATAACTTACTGTTCCATTTCTTCTGCCAAAGTGCATAACCTCTCACTTACCAACATTATACTCGATCTGCCAATGTCCTTTTGCAGGTTTTTTATGTCCTCACAATTTGCTTTCCCACTCATCTTTGTATCATCAGCAAACTTGGCTACATTACACTTGGTCCCTTCATCCAAGTCATTAATATAGATTGTAAATAGTTGAGGACCCAGCACCGATCCCTGCGGCACCCCATTGGTCACTGTTTGCCAACCGGAACATGACCCATTTATCCCGACTCTCTGTTTTCTGTTAGTTGTGCAGTAACCTTGTATGTGGCACCTTATCGAATGCCTTCTGGAAATTCAAATACACCACATCCACTGGTTCCCCCTTATCCACCCTGCTCATTACATCCTCAAAGAACTCCCTTTCATAAAATCATGCTTTTCCAAATGTCCCGCTACTGCTTCCTTAATAATGGACTCCAGCATTTTCCCAACGACAGGCGGTAGGCTAACTAGTCTATAGTTTCCTGCTTTTTGTCTGCCTCCTTTTTTAAATAGGGGTGTTACTTTTGCGGTTTTCCAATCTGCTAGGACCGCCTCAGAACCTAGGGAATTTTGGTAGATTACAACCAATGCATCCACGATCTCTGCAGCCACTTCTCTCAAGACCCTAGGATGTAAGGCATCAGGTCCAGGGGACTTCATGACCCTCTTTAAAATCCACCTCTTTGACCCAAGTTTTGATCACCCTTCCTAATACATCTTTCTTGGATAATTTTTTTTCTCTACCTTACACCTTTGTAAAACACCTCAGGATGTTTTTCTATGTTAACGATGGTATGTAAATGACAGCTGTTGTGTTAGACTTCCTGGTCTGTATGGTTCAGTGCTGCACTGTTTTTTATTTCCATTCATTTTCTTTCTTTTTATTTTTACAATCTGAACTTTTCTGGCTTCCTGTGCCTCCCCCAACTTTTACTCCATCAGGGAGCTTGTAATCATATCTCAAATTCAGTCCACAATTCACTAAAAACAAGGTCAGTGTTCATGTCCATCAGGAGAACAAGGTTCTCAGCCTAGGCTCAGTGGTACCACTCTAACCTCTGAATCAGAAGGTCAAAGGTTCATGCCCTACTTGTATTTATATAGCACCTTTAACATATTGAAAGGTCCCAGGGCGCTTCACAGGAGTATTATGAGCTAAACATTTGACACCGAGCTGCACAAGTAGACATTAGCGCAGGTGACTGGTCACAGAGATGTGTTTTAAGGAGCGTCTTGAAGGAGGAAAGAACGGAGAGGTTTAGGCAGGGAGTTCCAGAACTTGGGACATAGGCAACAGAAGGCACAGCTGTGATATTTTCCTTACGACATCACAAACACACAGACTACAAGAACAGCTCTACAGGAACGTCATCATGTGACTTACATGACCCTTTTATTGTATTTACACCAGCTATTACATTACCACAGTAGTCCACCAGGGGGAGTTCTTTATTACAATAGCCATCAATGGTCGAGCGATTAGAATCAGAGATGCTCAAGAGGGCAGAATTACAGGCGTGCAGGCATCTCGGGACGGTGGGGGGGGGGGCTGGAGGTGATTAGAGATGGGGTGAGACCAGGCAATGGAGAGATTTGAAAATAAGAATGAGAATTTTGAAATCGAGGTGTTGCTTAACCAGAAGCCAATGTCGGTCAACAAGCACAAGAGTGATGGGTGAGTGGGACTTGGTGCGAGTTAGGACATGGGCAGCCGAGTTTTGGATCATCACTAGTTTACGTAGGGTAAAATGTGGGAGGCCAGCCAGGAGTGCGTTGGAATAGTCAAGTCTTGAGGCAGGGCTGCGGACGAGTACAGCGAGCACAGTGGGGATGGGGGGAAGAACGTGATCCAGGTCCAAGGGAGGGAAGGATGAGAGCAAGAATGTGATCCAGATGGTAAGATGGATCATGTTCTTCCAACCTCACCCCCACCCCCTTTGCACTTGCACCACGTTCTCCCTCTCCTCACCCGAGACCTGGCTGATTTCTCAAAGTGTGTGTGGCAAGTGGCATTATTGGACTGTTTGAAATCTGGAAGTCACGACACTGTCATTATTCACTTCATACCCAATAAATTTGTTAACAATCCGAGACCCATATGGCACGGGGGGGTGGCAGGAATGTCAGGAACTTGTTGTGGGGAGAAGGTCAGGAACTTGGTGGGGAGGGGGCCGAAGATGGTCAGAAATGTGGCCGGGGATGTCGGGAATTTTGGCTGAGTGGGAGGGAAGGTCAGGCACTGGGCAGGGGAGAGGCGGCCAGGAACTTGTTTGCGGTGGGAGAAGTTCTTAACCCGTGAGACTGAGCCCCGTCTGTTGCAAGTGAGCTCTCTTCTGTCTGGAGAAGACAGTCAGAATGGCTCATTACACTTTGCAAAATAACTGGTTACGTTTGAAGGATCTAATTACACATTCCAGAGAAACTGCTGGGTGTGTCTTGTCCTCCAAGGGGACCAATCAGGACTTGTTATCCAAGGGGACTAATCAGAGCTTTTGGTGTTGCAAGGAAACAGATTATAAATAGCTGAGGCCCAAGCACTGATCCTTGCGGCACTCCACTAGTTACAGCCTGCCATCCTGAAAATGACTCGTTTAACCCTACTCTCTGTTTTCTGTCCAATTACCCAATCCTCTATTCATGCTAATATATTACCCCAACCCCATGAGTCCTTAACTTTTATGTAGCATCTTATTGAATGGTTTTTGGAAATCCAAATATACTGCATTCACTGGTTTCCCTTTTTCTACCCTGGTAGTTACGTCCTCAAAAAAGCTCTAATGAATTTATTAAACATGATTTCCCTTTCATAAAACCATGTTGACTCTGCCTAATCATTCTCTAAATGCCCTGTTACCACTTTCTTAATAATGGATTCCAGCATCTTCCCGACAACAAAGCGCTAGAAGGTTGTGGGTTTAAGTCCTACTCCAGGGACCTGGGCACAAAAAAAATCTAGGCTGACAATCCAGAAGTACTGCATTGTCAGATGTGCTGTCTTTCGGATGAGACGTTAAACTGAGGCCCCGTCTGCGCTCTCAATTGGACATAAAAGATCCCATGGCACTATTTTGAAGAAGAGCAGGGGATTATCCCTGGTGTCCTGGCCAATATTTATCCCTCAGTCAACATGAAAAAAAACAGATTATCTGGTCATTATCAAATTGCTGTTTGTGGGAGCTTGCTTGTGCGCAAATTGGCTATGGTCCAAAAGTGTTTAATTGGCTGCACGTGCTTTGAGACATCCGGTGGTCGTGAAAGGCGCTATATAAATCCAAGTCTTTCTTTAACTGATGCCAGGCTAACTGGCCTGTAGTTCCCTGTTTTCTATCTCCCTCCTTTCTTGAATAGGGGTTACATTTGCTACCTTCCAATCTGTTGGGACTGTTCCAGAATCTATGGATTTTTGAAGATCACACCATCACCAGCCACCAATTTTAGAACCCTAGGATGTAGGCCATTAGGTCATGTGGATTTGTTGGCATTTAGTCCCACTAGTTTCTCCGGTACCTTTCTCCTGTCTTAGCCTCTAAGGGACCAATGCTTGCTTTGCTGCTATTCGGGATGGTTTCCTTGAACAGTACATTGTGGAACCAACCAGAGAGCAGGCTATGTTAGATCTGGTACTGTGTAATGAGACCGGATTAATAAATGGTCTCATAGTAAAGGATCCTCCAGGAAAGAGTGATCATAGCATGGTTGAATTTCAAATTCAGTTGGAGGGTGAGAAAATTGAGTCTCACACCAGGGTCCTAAGCTCAAATAAAGGCGAATACAAATGTATGAAAGCAGAGTTGATTAAAGTGGACTGGGAAAATAGATTCAAGTGTAAGACGGTTGATGAACAGTGGCAGACATTCAAGGAGATATTTCATGTCTCTCAACAAAAATATATTCCAGTGAGAAGGAAATATTTTAAGAGAAGAGAGAACCATCCGTGGCTAACTAAGGAAGGAAAGGTTGGTATCAAATTGAAAACCAAGGCATACAATGTTGTGAAGATTAGTGGCAAGCCAGAGGATTGGGAAATGTTTAGAAACCAGCAAAGAACAACTAAAAAAAATAAGAGAGAAGATAGATTGAGAGTAAACTAGCAAGAAATATGAAAACAGACAAGAGCTTCTACAGGTCTGTAAAAAGGAAGAGAGTAGCGAAAGTAAACATCAGTCCCTTAGAGGATGAGACTAGGGAATTAATAATGGCAGAGACTTTGAACAAATATTTTGTATTGGTCTTCACGGTAGAAGACACTAAAAACATTCCAATAATAATAATTACCATGGGGCTATTGGGAGGGGGAACTTAAAACAATCACTAGAGAAAAAGTATTCTGTAAAATAATGTAACTAAAGGTGGACAAGTCCCCTGGACCTGATGGCCTGCATCCTAGGGTCTTAAAAGAAGTGGCTGCAGAGATAATGGATGCATTGGTTGCAATCTACAAAATTCTCGAGTTGAGAGGTCCCAGTGGATTGGAAAACTGCAAATGTAATGCCCCTATTTAAAAAATGGAAGGAGACAGAAAGCAGCAAACTATAGACCAGTTAGCCTAGCATCTGTAGTTGGCAAATGCTGGAGTCCATTATTAAGGAAGCAATAGCAGGACATTTGCAAAATCATCATACAGTGGGAAAGTGTAGGGAATCCACTTTGGCAGAAAAAATTAAAAAGCAAGCAGTGCCAGCATGATTTTATGAAAGGAAAATCATGTTTGACAAATTTGCTGGAGTTCTTTGAGGATGTAACGAGCAGGGTGGATAAGGGGGAACCAGTGGATGTGGTGTATTTGGATTTCCAGAAGGCATTCGATAAGGTGCCACATAAAAGGTTACTGCGCAAGATAAGAGCTCACGGGGTTGTGGGTAATATATTAGCATGGATAGAGGATTGGCTAACTAACAGAAAACAGAGAGTCAGGATAAATGGGTCTTTTTCTGGTTGGTAAACGGTGACTAGTGGGGTGCCACATGGGTTGGTGCTGGGGCCTCAACAATTTACAATCTATGTTAGGGACTGAGTGTAATGTAGCCAAATTTGCTGCTGATACAAAAATGGGTGTGAAAGCAAGTTGTGAGGAGGAAAGAAAGAATCTGCAAAGGGATATAGACAGGCTAAGTGAGTGGGCAAACATTTTGCAGATGGAGTATAATGTGGGAAAGTGTGAGATTATCCACTTTGGAAGGAAAAATAAATAAGCAAATTATTATTTAAATGGATAGAGATTACAAAATGCTGCAGTACAGAGGGACCTAGGGATCCTTGTGCATGAAACACAAAAAGTTAGTATGCAGGTACAACAAGTAATCAGGAAGGCAAATGGAATGTTGGCCTTTATTGCAAGGAGAATGGAATATAAAAGTAGGGAAGTCCTGCTCAACTGTACAGGGTATTGGTGAGGCCACACTTAAAATACTGCGTACAGTTTTCATCTTATTTAAGGAGGAATATACTTGCTTTGGAGGCTGTTCAGAGAAGGTTCACTAGGTTGATTCCTGAGATGAAGGGGTTGACTTATGCAGAAAGGTCGAGCAGGTTGGGCCTATACTCATTGGAGTTCAGAAGAATGAGAGGTGATCTTATTGAAACATAAGATACTGAGGGGGCTCGACAGGGTAGATGCAGAGAGGATTTTTCCACTCCTGGGGAATCTAGAACTAGGGGGCATAGTTTAAGAATAAGCGGTCGCCCATTTAGAATGAAGATGAGGAGGAATCTTTTCTCTGAGGATCGTAAATCGGTGGAATTCTCTGCCCCAGAGAGCTGTGGAGGCTGGGTCATTGAATATATTTAAGGTGAGATAGATTTTTGAACAATAGGGGAGCGAAGGGTTATGAGGAGCGAGCAGGGAAGTGGAGCTGAGCCCAAGATTAGATCAGCCATGATATTAAGTGGCGGAGCAGGCTCGAGGGGCCAAATGGCCTACTCCTGCTCCTTCTTATGTTATGTTCTTCCTTTTTACTTACTTGTAGAAGCTCCTACAGTCTGTTATGCTTCTTGTTAGTTTACTCTCGTATTCTATTTTCTCCCTTTTTATCAATTTTTTGTTCATCCTTTGCTGGTTTCTAATGCTCTCCGAATCTTCAGGCTTACGATTGTTCTTTGCAACATTATAAGCCGCCTCTCTTAATCTAATGCTATCCTTAACTTCTTTAGTTAGCCATGGATGGATCACCTTTCCCGTGGTGTTTATATTTCTCAATCGAATGTATATTACAAACTACCTTTGCCAATTTGATTTGCCCAGTCTATATGAGGATTAAAGTCCTCCACAATTATTTTTTGATTCTTACTCTGTCCAGCAGTATAGATACTGTTAGGGGGACTATAAACTACTCCATGCTTTATGCCCCTTGTTATTTCTTATCTCCACCCATACTGATTCTACTACCTGATTTTCGTAGTCAAAAAGCTTTCTCGCTACTGTCCTTGTTATTCAGCCTGTTTTTTCTAAACGTCAGGTATCCTGGAATATTTAGTTGCCAATCTTGGTCACATTGCAACCACATCTCTAATGGATATTAGATCAATGTCATTTATCTTTACTTGTGTCACTAATTCATCTATCTCTCGTCATGAATGCTTCATGAGCCTTTAATTTTAACTTTTTACCATTATTCCCTGCTTTCACCTTATTAACTCTCCGTCCCTTCCTATCACACTCAGCTTATCTTTACCCAAATTGCTACACTGCTCCATTGCTTTGACTTTTCTCTTTCGATTTCTAAATTCCCCCCCTCCCCCCCCCCCACCCGCCTTATTTTTGGGTTAAAGCCCTGTCTACAGCCCAAGTTATTCGATTGCCCAGGACATTGGTCCCATCCAGTGGAGTACCTCCCAACGGAACAACTCCCTCTTTCCCCAGAAATCGTGCAAGTGCCCCCTGAATTGAAACCTCTTCCTCCCACACTATTCCTCTTTGAACCAGGCATTTAACTCTCTGATCTGATTGTCCCTATGCCAATTTGTGTGTGGCTCAGTTAACAATCCAGAGATTATTGCACAGAAACATAGAAAATAGGTGCAGGAGTAGCCATTCGGCCCTTCGAGCCTGCCCCACCATTCAATGAGTTCATGGCTGAACATGCAACTTCAGTACCCCATTCCTGCTTTCTCGCCATACCCCTTGATTCCCCCTAGCAGTAAGGACTACATCTAACTCCTTTTTGAATATATTTAGTGAATTGGCCTCAACAACTTCCTGTGGTAGAGAATTCCACAGGTTCACCACTCTCTGGGTGAAGAAGTTCCTCCTCATCTCGGTCGTAAATGGCTTACCCCTTATCCTTAGGCTGTGACCCCTGGTTCTGGACTTCCCCAACATTGAGAACATTCTTCCTGCATCTACCCTGTCTAAACCCGTCAGAATTTTAAACGTTTCTATGAGATCCCCTCTCATTCTTCTGAACTCCAGTGAATACAAGCCCAGTTGATCCAATCTTTCTTGATATGTCAGTCCCGCCATCCCGGGAATATGTCTGGTGAACCTTCGCTGCACTCCCTCAATAGCAAGAATGTCCTTCCTCAAGTTAGGAGACCAAAACTGCACACAATACTCCAGGTGTGGCCTCACCAAGGCCTTGTACAACTGTAGTAACACCTCCCTGTCCCTGTACTCACATCCCCTCGCTATGAAGGCCAACATGCCATTTGCTTTCTTAACCTCCTGCTGTACCTGCATGCCAACCTTCAATGACTGATGTACTATGACACCCAGGTCTCGTTGCACCTCCCCTTTTCCTAATCTGTCACCATTCAGATAATAGTCTGTCTCTCTGTTTTTACCACCAAAGTTGATAACCTCACATTTATCCACATTATACTTCATCTGCCATGCATTTTCCCACTCACCTAACCTATTCAAGTCACTCTGCAGCCTCATAGCATCCTCCTCGCAGCTCACACTGCCACCCAACTTTGTGTCATCCGCAAATTTGGAGATACTACATTTAATCCCCTCGTCTAAATCATTAATATACAATGTAAACAGCTGGGGCCCCAGCACAGAACCTTGCGGTACCCCACTAGTCACTGCCTGCTATTCTGAAAAGTACCCGTTTACTCCTACTCTTTGCTTCCTGTCTGACAACCAGTTCTCAATCCACGTCAGCACACTACCCCCAATGCCATGTGCTTTAACTTTGCACATTAATCTCTTGTGTGGTACCTTGTCGAAAGCCTTCTGAAAGTTCAAATACGCCACATCAACTGGTTCTCCCTTGTCCACTCTACTGGAAACATCCTCAAAAAATTGCAGAAGATTTGTCAAGCATGATTTCCCTTTCACAAATCCATGCTGACTTGGACCTATCATGTCACCATTTTCCAAATGCGCTGCTATGACATCCTTAATAATTGATTCCATCATTTTACCCATTACCCATGTCAGGCTGACCGGTCTATAATTCCCTGTTTTCTCTCTCCCTCCTTTTTTACCTTTGAGATTCTGTGTTTTAATTTGAACCCTAGATCCTCAAACTCTCTCAGCAGAACCTTATTGCTACTTCCACCTATGTTGTTGGTTCCTACGTGGACCACGCCAACTGGATCCTCTCTACTCCAGATTCATCTCCAACCGTGAGGAAATATCCTTATCCTTGGCACTGAGTCGACAATACAGTTTTCAGGACTCGGGTTGCGGCTGCAGAGAACAGTATTTATTCCCCTGACTATACTGTCTGCTACTACAATACCATTTCTTTCACTCCGCCCATTTGGATAGCCTCCTGTACCATGGTACCAGTTTGTGGGACCATGCTGTGTGCACGTTGGCTGCCATGATCCCAATATTACAACAGTGACTATGCATCAGAGCTATTTCATTGGCTGTAAAAGCTCTTTGAAATGTCCTGAAGTACTGAAAGGTTGTTACATACATGCAAGTTCTTTTTTTCATTTCAGCCTTAATTGTTTCTTTGGAAAATAGCGGTGAACGGTTGTTTTTCAGACAGAAGGGAAGTATACAATGGTGACCCTCCAGTGTCAGTATTGGGGCATTTCTCATTTTGATATAAATGACGGGGATGTTGTTTTTATTCGTTCCTGGGTTGTGGGTGTCGCTGGCAAGGCTAACCTTGATTGCCCATCCCTAATTGCCCTTGAGAAGTTGGTGGTGAGCCGCCGCCTTCAATAGCTGTAGTCCATGTGGTGAAGGTGCTCCCATAGTGCTGTTGGGGAGGGAGTTTCAGGATCTTGACCCAACAACAATGAAGGAACGGCGATATATTTCCAAGTCAGGATGGTGTGTAACATGGAGAGGGACTTGCAGGTGATGGTGTTCCCATGT
This sequence comes from Pristiophorus japonicus, assembly GCF_044704955.1. Taxonomy (NCBI): domain Eukaryota; kingdom Metazoa; phylum Chordata; class Chondrichthyes; family Pristiophoridae; genus Pristiophorus; species Pristiophorus japonicus. The sequence goes on from NC_091977.1 coordinate 406,399,930, forward strand.
GCCTGCTGCCCTTGTCCTTCTAGGTTGTAGAGATCGCAGGTTTAGGAGAAGAAGCCTTGCTGCAGGGAATCTTGTAGATGGTGCACACTGCAGCCACAGTGTGCCAGTGGTGGAAACAGTGAATGTTTAAGGTGATGGATGGGCTGCCAATCAACTGGGCTGCTTTGTCCTGGATGGTGTCAAGCTTCTTGAGTGTTGTTGGAGTTGCACTCATCCAGGCAAGTGGAGAGTATTTCACCACACTCCTGACGTGTCTTGTAGATTGTGGGGAAAGGCTTTGGGGAGTCAGGAGGCAAGACATTCAACGCAGAATACCCAGCCTCTGACCTGCTCTTGTTGCCACAATATTTATGTGGCTGGTCCAATTATGTTTCTGGTCAATGGTGACCGCCGAGATGTTGATGGTGGGGGATTCAGCGATGGTAATGCCGTTGAATGTCAAGGGAAGGTAGTTAGACTCGCATTTGATGGAGATAGTCATTGCCTGGGACTTGTGTTGCGCGAATGTTACTTGCCACTTATCAGCGCAAGCCTGAATGTCGTCAAGGTCTTGCTGCATGCGGGCATGAACTGCTTCATTATCTGAGTAGTTGCAAATGGAACTGAACACATCGCAATCATCAGCGAACATCCTCGACTGCATGATGGAAGGACGGTCATTGATAAAGCAGCTGAAGATGTTCGGGCTTCGGACACTTCCCCGAGGAACTCCTGCAATGATGTCCTGGAGATGAGATGATTGACCTCCAACAACCACCGTCCTTTGTGCTTGGTATGACTCCAGTGGAGAGCTTTTCCCCTGATTCCCATAGACTTCAATTTTACTAGGGCTCCTTGGTGCCACACTCGGTCAAATGCTGCCTTGATGTCAAAGGCCTCTCCACCTCACCTCACCTCTGGAATTGAGCTCATTTGTCCGTGTTTGAACCAAGGCTGTAATGAGGTCTGGAGCCGAGTGGTCCTGGCAAAACCCAACTGAACATCAGTGAGCAGGTTATTGGTGAGTAAATGTTGCTTGATAGCACTCTTGACGACACCTTCCATCATTTTGCTGCTGATTGAGAGAAGACTGAAGGGGTGGTAATTGGCCAGATTGGGTTTGTCCTGCATTTTGTGGACAGGACATACCTGAGCAATTTTTCAAATTGCCGGATAGATGCCAGTGTTATAGCTGTACTGGAACAGCTTGGCTAGAGGCACTGCTAGTTCTGGAGCACAAGTATTCAGCACAACAGCCGGGATGTCATCTGGGCCCATAGACTTTGCTGTCTCCAGTTTCTTGATATCACGTGGAGTGAATAGAATTGGCTGAAGACTGGCTTCTGTGATGGTGGGGACTTCAGTAGGAGGCCGATATGGATCATCCACTCGGCACTTCTGGCTGAAGATGGTTGTAAACTCTTCAGCCTTGTCTTTTGCACTCACGTGCTGGACTCCGCCATCATTGAGGATGGGGATATTCATAGAGCCTCCTCCTCCCATTAGTTGCTAATGGTGCACCATCATTCACGACTGGCTGTGGCAGGACTACGGAGCTTTAATCTGATCCGTTGATTGTGAGATTGCTTAGCCCTGTCTATAGCATGCTGCTTCTGCTTTTTAGCATGCATATAGTCCTGTGTTTCAGCTTCCCTAGGTTGGCATCTCATTTTTAGATATGCCTGGTGCTGCTCCTGGCATGCTCCGTTGCACTCCTCATTGAACCAGGGTTGGTCCCCTAACTTGATGGTAATGGTAAAGTGAGGGATATGCCAGGACATGAGATTACAGATTGCTGCTATTGATGCCTCCCAATGTCTCATGGATGCCGAGTTTTGAGCTGCTGGATTTGTTCTGATCTATCCCATTTGGCATGGTGGTAGTGCCACACAAAATGATGGAGGGTGTCCTCTGTGAAGAGGGACCTTTTTGTCTACCTAGAGGCTGTGCGGTGGTTACTGCTACCACTGCTGTTCTAGACAGATGTATCTGCGATAGGTAGGTTGGTGAGTGTTGTACAACTTTCTTGCTCTTTTCACTTCGTTGCTGTAAATAATTACATACACACTCAGTTGTAGTAAAGGCAAGATCAGGTCTTTTATTTAGACATTCATACTATACAAACCAAGTATGAAAGTTACTGAGACACTTCACAAAGGCATATCTTCCAATTTCCATGGCTGCTTGTGACATATACACCTTCTGAGATTCCAGTGTCTAATGTCGAATGTGTGTGTGTCAAACTTTCATCTTTGTACCAAAAAACTTTTGAACTTTGCATAGTACATTTATACAATTAACATGCAGACGATGTAGAATCAAAATGGCATTGTCCTGAAATCACGACTAACTGCTTTCTGAACTACTATCCACAAACCAGATCATACTTAACATACAGACGATGTCATCAGATTATTATTCGTACAGTAACAAAGGTGCACTCAAATACTTTGGCATACAAATAAATGACCAGCTACTCATTTCAATGGCTAAATGGCTCCAAATCGTCTAGCAGCCTGTTTTAATCCAATCTTGACTCTCCCAACTTTTAACACTTTCGATACGCGGCCAAAGCAAAGCATTTCAGAAATGCGGGCTTGTGCTGCCACATTCCCCCACTTCTTCTCTTAGCCTCTCTGCAGGCCTTATCTGGGTAACATTTGAGCTCGTTCAACAGCATTCTCCAATTGTAGGCCTTGTTTTTGAGCACACCATCCGTAATAAATCAAAATGACCAGCACAATCAACTGAAACAGCACCAGCATGAGGACAGGGTGTATCATTGTGTTCATCACGCCTGTTGCTGTCCGGCCCCATCCGAACAATGACTCACACCAGCTTACATGTCCAATCTGATCCAAAGTTGTGCGAACGTTCTCGATTTCCGCAGTGCGATGGTTAATGGCCACAACAATTACTTGATTCAAACTCTGTAGCTGTTGAAATCTTGTATTCCATTTCCGCATTTCCTTCTTCCAAATAGTAGCACGATTAGGGCCAAAGTAGGGTTGCTGCAGACTCAGATTCTCAGGATGCCATTTTAAAGTCCGTTGGTCTGTGATCACCTTATCCATTTTTACTTGTCAACTTTCAATTTTTGATGTTTTCTACTGAATTCCATGCTTTTTACATTCAGAAATGTAAACTCGCAATCAGTGTCTTCGACCAAGTCTGTTCCCCTCTGCACATTTTTCAACCATTTCCTTTGCTTTGTGGAAGAAGTGTAACAACGTAGAGTAAAGGATGTCGGAAATGCTGAATAGTCAGTCGAGAGTTTCAGTTCACTTCGGAACTGCTGTAATTTCCTCTCGACATTTGCAATGCTTCAACTTCTATTTCGCATCCTTTAAGATCATGTTTATAACATAAAAACATAGAAAATAGGTGCAGGAGTAGGCCATTCGGCTCTTCGAGCCTGCACCACCATTCGATAAGATCATGGCTGATCATGCCCTCAGTACCCCTTTCTGCTTTCTCTCTATACCCCTTGATCCCTTGAGCAGTAAGGGCCATATCTAACTCCCTCTTGAATATATCCAATGAACTGGCATCAACAACTCTCTGCGGCAGGGAATTCCACAGGTTAGCAACTCTCTCAAGTGAAGAAGTTTCTCCTCATCTCAGTCCTAAATGGCCGACCCCTTTTCCTAAGACTGTGTTCCCTGGTTCTGGACTTCCCCAACATCGGGAACATTCTACCCGCTTCTAACCTGTCCCGTCCCGTTAGAATCTTATGTTTCTATGAGATCCCCTCTCATCCTTCTAAACTCCAATATATAAAGGCCCAGTTGATCCAGTCTCTCCTCATATGTCAGTCCTGCCATTCCTGGAATCAGTCTGGTGAACCTTCGCTGCACTCCCTCAATAGCAAGAACGTCCTTCCTCAGATTAAGAGACCAAAACTGAACACAATATTCCAGGTGAGGCCTCACCAAGGCCCTGTACAACTGCAGTAAGACCTCCCTGCTTCTATACTCAAATCCCCTAGCTATGAAGGCCAAAATGCCATTTGCCGCCTTCACCGCCTGCTGTACCTGCATGCCAACTTTCAATGACTGATGAACCATGACACCTAGGTCTTGTTGCACCCCCCCTTTTCCCAATCTGCTGCCATTCAGATAATATTCTGTCTTCGCGTTTTTGCCCCCAAAGTGGATAACCTCACATTTATCCACATTGTACTGCATCCTGCCATGCATTTGCCCACTCACCTAGCCTGTGCAAGTCACCCTGCAGCCTCCTAGCGTCCCCCTCACAGCTCACACCGCCACCCAGTTTAGTGTCATCTGCAAACTTGGAGATATTACACTCAATTCCTTCATCCAAATCATTGATGTATGTTGTTAAGAGCTGGGGTCCCAGCATTGAGCCCTGCGGCACTCCACCAGTCACTGCCTGCCATTTTGAAAAGGACCCATTTATCCTGACTCTCTGCTTCCTCTCTGCCAACCAGTTCTCTATCCACATCAGTATATTACCCCCATACCATGTGCTTTGATTTTGCACATCAATCTATTGTGTAGGACTTTGTCAAAAGCCTTTTCATAGTCCAAATACACCACATGCACTGGTTCTCCCTTGTCCACTCTACTAGTTACATCCTCAAAAAATTGCAGAAGATTTGTCAAGCATGATTTCCCCTTCATAAATCCATGCTGACTTGGACCGATCCTGTCACTGCTTTCCAAATGCGCTGCTATTTCATCCTTAATAATTGATTCCAACATTTTCTCCACCACTGATGTCAGGCCAACCGGTCTATAATTCCCCGCTTTCTCTCTCCCTACCTTTTTAAAAAGTGGTGTTACATTAGCTACCCTCCAGTCCATAGGAACTGATCCAGAGTCGATAGACTGTTGGAAAATGATCACCAATGCATCCATTATTTCTTGGGCCACTTCCTTAAGTACTCTAGGATGCACACTATGAGGCCCCGGGGATTTATCGGCCTTCAATCCCATCAATTTCCCGAACACAATTTCCCACCTAATAAGGATATCCTTCAGTTCCTCCTTCTCACTAGACACTCGGTCCCCTAGTACTTCCAGAAGGTTATTTGTGTCTTCCTTCGTGAAGACAGAACCAAAGTATTTGTTCAATTGGTCTGCTGTTTCTTTGTTCCCCATTATAAATTCACCTGAATCTGACTGCAAGAGACCTACGTTTGTCTTCACTAATCTTTTTCTCTTCACATATCTATAGAAGCTTTTGCAGTCAGTTTTTATGTTCCCGGCAAGCTTCTTCTCGTACTCTATTTTCCCCCTCTTAATTAAACCCTTTGTCCTCCTCTGCTGAATTCTAAATTTCTCCCAGTCCTCAGGTTTGTTGCTTTTTCTGGCCAATTTATATGCCTCTTCCTTGGAGTTAACACTATCCTTAATTTCCCTTGTTAGCCATGGTTAAGCCACCTTCCCCATTTTATTTTTACTCCAGATAGGGATGTACAATTGCTGAAGTTCATCCATGTGATCTTTAAATGTTTGCCATTGCCTATCCACCGTCAACCTTTTAAGTATCATTTGCTGGTCTATTCTAGCCAATTCACACCTCAAACCATCAAAGTTACCTTTCCTTAAGTTCAGGACCCTAGTTTCTGAATTAACTGTATCACTCCATCTTAAAGAATTCTACCATGTTATGGTCACTCTTCCCCAAGGAACCTTGCACAACAAGATTGCTAATTAGTCCATTCTCATTACACAGCACCCAGTCTAGGATGGCTAGCTCCCTAGTTGGTTCCTCGACATATTGGTCTAGAAAACCATCCCAAATACACACTAGGAAATCCTCCTCCACCGCATTGCTACCAGTTTGGTTAGCCCAATCAATATGTAGATTAAAGTCACCCATGATAATTGCTGTACCTTTATTGCATGCATCCCTAATTTCTTGTTTGATGCTGTCCCCAACCTTATTACTACTGTTTGGTGGTCTGTACACAACTCCCACTAGCATTTTCTGCCCCTTGGTATTCCGTAGCTCCACCCATACCGATTCCATATCATCCAAGCAAATGTCCTTTCTTACTATTGCATTAATTTCCTCTTTAACCAGCAATGCCACCCCGCCTCCTTTTCCTTTCTGTCTATCCTTCCTAAATGTTGAATACCCCTGGATGTTGAGTTCCCAGCCTTGGTCACCCTGGAGCCATGTCTCCGTGATGCCAATTACATCATACCCGTTAACTGCTATCTGCGCAGTTAATTCGTCCACCTTATTCCGAATACTCCTTGCATTGAGGTACAGAACCTTCAGGCTTGTCTTTTTAACACACTTTGCCCCTTTAGAATTTTGGTGTAATGTGGCCCTTTTTGCTTTTTGTCTTAGGTTTCTCTGCCCTCCACTTTTACTTTTCTTCTTTCTATCTTTTGCTTTTGCCCCAATTCTACTTCTCTCTGTCTCCCTGCATAGGTTCCCATCCTGCTGCCATATTAGTTTAACTCCTCCCCAACAGCACTAGCAAACACTCCCTCTTGGACATTGGTTCCGGTCCTGTCCAGGTGCAGACCGCCCGGTTTGTACTGGTCCCACCTCCCCAGAACCGGTTCCAGTGTCCCAGGAATTTGAATCCCTCCCTTGTGCACCACTCCTCAAGCCACGTATTCATCTGAGCTATCCTGCGATTCCTACTCTGACTAGCACGTGGCACTGGTAGCAATCCTGAGATTACTACTTTTGAGGTCCTACTTTTTAATTTAGCTCCTTGCTCCCTAAATTCGTCTTGTAGGACCTCATCCCGTTTGAACTTTTCACTGAACAGCTCATCAGTTCTGAGACAGCCCATTCCTGCAGAAACTTTAAATGATTCTGAGCAAGTTTCTCCCACTGCTTTCATTTCTGACTGTTCAGTAACTGCTCCTCGTGCATCTGGGGTACCGTCTCTGAAAAGGGTAATCCCCTTCCTACACCTCACGCTTCATTTGTCCGGCAGACCCTGTGTCAATTACCCGCTGCCCTTCCACACACGCCTCGATAAGGATATGGCCACCCCTATTGTTGTGTATCTGTAAAGCATGCACTCCCATGTTCTGCCATCAGGGAGCGCATCCCCTCAGTCCCAAGGGAGCCCGGCATCGCTTGGGAGCACTGTATATAAGCCAGCCCCTAAGGCCTGTTCCTCACTCTGGAGTGTCTCAATAAAGACTGAGGTCACTATTACTTTAACCTCCCTGTGTGCAGGCTCATCTGTGTTAGGAACACAACACCTGGCGACGAGTATACGAATCAAACGCAAAGATGCAGCAAACTGTGGGCATCCTGGAGAAGTTCTCGGAGGGTGAGGACTGGGAAGCCTATGTCGAACGGCTAGACCATTACTTTGTAGCTAACGAGCTGGACGGAGAAGGAAGCGCTGCACAAAGGAGAGCGGACCTCCTCACGGTCTGCGGAGCACCGACCTACAGCCTCATGAAGAATCTTCTGGCTCCAGTGAAACCCACAGATAAGTCTTATGAGGAGCTGTGTACACTGGTTAGGGAGTATCTTAACCCGAGGGAGAGCGTGCTGATGGCGAGGTATCAGTTCTACACGTGCCAGCGATCTGAAGGTCAGGAAGTGGCGAGCTACGTCACCAAGCTACGGTGACTTGCAGGACAATGTGAGTTTGATGGCTACCTGGAGCAAATGCTCAGACTTTTTTGTACTGGGCATTGGCCACGAGACCATCCTACGAAAACTTTTGACTGTAGAGACACCAACCCTCATGAGTAAAAAGATGTTTGAGAGACTGTGGTGCAACAAGGCACTCAGACCAGCCCTGAGCCCCATCCACACAAAACTGAGAACATACACCAAAGAGCTCATCACTGTCCTGGGCAGCACCATGGTCAAGGTCACCTACGAGGGCATAGTGCACGAACTGCCACTCTGGATTGTCCCGGGCGATGGCCCCACACTGCTTGGAAGGAGCTGGCTAGGCAAAATCCGCTGGAACTGGGATGACATCTGAGCGCCATCACATGTCGATGCGGCCTCATGTACCCAGGTTCTTAACAAATTTTCTTCCCTTTTTGAGCCAGGCATTGGAAACTTTTCCGGGGCGAAGGTGCGGATCCACTTGGTCCCAGAGGCATGACCCATTCACCATAGGACGCAAGCGGTACCTCACATGATGAGGGAGAGAGTGGAAATCAAGCTGGACAGGCTGCAACGCGAGGGCATCATCTCCCCAGTGCAATTCAGCGAGTGGGCCAGCCTAATTGTTCCAGTACTCAAAAGTGATGGCACGGTCAGGATTTGCGGCGATTATAAAGTAACTATTAATCGTTTCTCGCTACAGCACCAATACCCGCTACCTAAGGCAGACGACATATTTGCGATGCTGGCAGGAGGCAAGATGTTCACCAAGCTCGACCTGACTTCTGTCTACATGACGCAGGAGCTGGAGGAGTCTTCGAAGGGCCTCACCTGCATCAACATGCACAAGGGACTGTTCATCTACAACAGATGCCCGTTTGGAATTCGGTTGGCTGCAGCGATCTTCCAGAGAAACATGGGGAGCCTACTCAAGTCGGCACCATACACGGTGGTTTTTCAGGACGACATATTGGTCACGGGTCGGGACACCGTCGGCACCGACAGAATCTGGAGGAGGTCCCCCAGCGACTGGATCGCATAGGGCTGCGGCTGAAGAGGTCGAAATGCGTCTTCATGACGACAGAAGTGGAGTTTTTGGGGAGAAAGATCGCGGCAGACGGGATTCGGCCCACAGACGTCAAGACAGAGGCTATCAGGAATTGCGCCCAGGCCACAGAACGTCATGGAGCTGTGGTCGTTCCTGGGACTCTTCAACTATTTTGGTAACTTCCTGCCGGGGTTAAGCAGCCTCTTAGAGCCCCTACATATGTTATTGCGTAAAGATGAGAACTGAATATGGGGAAAAAAAACAAGTAATTGCTTTTGAGAAAGCCAGAAACATTTTATGCTCCAAAAGGCTGCTTGTATTGTATAATCCGTGTAAAAGACTTGTGCTAGCATGTGATGCGTCGTCGTACAGAGTCGGGTGTGTATTACAACAAGCTAACATTGCGGGAAAGTTGCAACCCTGTCGCCTATGCCTCCAGGAGCTTGTCTAAGGCTGAGAGGGCCTACAGCATGATTGAGAAAGAGGCATTAGCGTGTGTGTTCGGGGTAAAGAAAATGCATCAGTACCTGTTTGGCCTCAAATTTGAGCTGGAAACCAATCACAAGCCCCTCATATCCCTGTTTGCTGAAAACAATGGGATAAATACTAATGCCTCAGCCCGCATACAAAGGTGGGCACTCGCGCTATCAGCGTATAACTATACCATCTGCCACAGGCCAGGCACTGAGAACTGTGCGGATGCTCTCAGTCGGTTACCATTGCCCACCACGGGGGTGGAAATGGCGCAGCCCGCAGACTTGTTGATGGTCATGGAAGCGTTTGAAAATGATAAATCACCTGTCACGGCCCGCCAGATTAGGACTTGGACCAGCCAAGATCCTCTGCTGTCCCAAGTAAAAAACTGTGTACTGCATGGGAGCTGGGCCAGCATCCCCGTTGAAATGCAAGAGCTAATCAAGCCGTTCCAGCGGCGAATGGACAGCTCGTCCTTTCAGGCAGAGACTGCCTGTTGTGGGGTAACCGTGTAGTGCTACCCAAAAAGGGCAGGGAGACGTTCATCTCGGATCTCCACAGCACACACCCGGGTTTAGTAATGATGAAAGCGATAGCCAGATCCCACGTGTGGTGGCCCGGTATCAACTCTGACTTAGAGTCCTGTGTACGACAATGCAACGTGTATGCTCAGTTGAGCAACACGCCCAGAGAGGCACCACTAAATTTGTGGTCCTGGCCCTCCATGGCCATGGTCGAGGATCCATGTCGACTATGTGGGCCCGTTTCTCGGTAAAATGTTCCTGATGGTGGTGGATGCTTTTTCAAAATGGATTGAATGTGAAATAATGTAGTGAAGCACCGCCACCACCACCATTGAAAGCCTGAGGGCCATGTTTGCCACTCACGGCCTGCCTGACATACTGGTCAGTGACAACGGGCCATGTTTTACCAGTGCCGAATTTAAAGAATTCATGACCTGCAATGGGATAAAATATGTCACCTCGGCCCCGTTTAAACCAGCCTCCAATGGGCAGGCAGAGCGGGCAGTGCAAACCATCAAACAGAGCCTTAAACGAGTCACAGAAGGCTCATTCCAAACCCGCCTGTTCCGAGTACTGCTCAGCTATCGCACGAGACCTCACTCGCTCACGGGGATGCCCCCGGCTGAGCTACTCATGAAAAGGACACTTAAAACCAGACTCTTGCTGGTTCACCCCAACCTGCATGATCAGGTAGAGAGCAGGCGGCAGCAGCAAAATGTAAACGAAGGTCGCGTCACTGTGTCACGGGAAATTGATCTGAATGACCCTGTGTATGTGCTAAACTATGGACATGGTCCCAAGTGGATCGCGGGCACGGTGATAGCTAAAGAAGGGAGTAGGGTGTTTGTAGTCAAACTAGACAATGGACAAATTTGCAGAAATCACCTGGACCAAACGAGGCTGCGGTTCACAGACTGCCCTGAACAACCCACAGCAGACACAACCTTTTTCGAGCCCACAACACACACCCAAAGGATCAACGACACCACCCTGGACCAGGAAATTGAACCCATCACGCCCAACAGCCCAGCAAGGCCAGGCGCACCCAGCAGCCCTGCAGGGCCAACAACACGCCAGCCCAGCGAGGGCACAGCCAACACACCAGAACAGACATTTGTACCGAGGCGGTCCACCAGGGAAAGAAAGGCTCCCGACCGCCTCACCTTGTAAATAGTTTTCACTTTAACTTTGGGGGGGAGTGATGTTGTGTATCTGTAAAGCATGTACTCCCATGTTCCGCCACCAGGGAGCGCATCCCCTGAAGTCCCAAGGGATCCCAGCATCCCTTGGGAGCACTGTATATAAACCGGCCCCTAAGGCCTGTTCCTCACTCTGGAGTGTCTCAATAAAGACTGAGGTCACTGTTACTTTAACTTCCCTGTGTGCAGCCTCATCTGTGTTAGGAGCACAACACCTATCCTGAAGTAAGGGTCCTAAAGAAATGACGTGTGGTTGAAGCACGGCATCCCTATAGCAATTCCCCCTCACCTGCAGAATCAACCCTTGACCTCACCAACTGAACTGAGCTATCATCCCTGTCTGTGACTCTAGCTTCTCCTTCCTGATTCTTCAACTTTTCTCAATTTTTCTAATTCTTTAGCCAGTCTATCCCTGTCCTCTATCGACTGACAGTCGGGATCCAGGCACCACCTGGTCCTGCTCCTTTCATGCGACTCCTCGTAAGATTTATCCACTCAGGCTCTTCTGCCTTCCATCGCTGTAACCCTTGTCTTACTTCCATGACTGGGATACCTGCAACTCTCTGATACAAGCTTTCTACCCTTGCCAACCATTTATCAAAACTTTCGTCCCCGTCCCAGGCATCTACTTCCAGAACTACTGAAGGCGGTAGGAGTGTCAAAATTATCTCTGTGTGTATCATCCCCGTAATGACTGATATCAATCCAATTAATTCCCATACTTTTATACAACTGTAATATACGTTTCCCGTTTCCCTGGGCCCTTCCCCTTTTAATAAAATGCAAGCTGCTTTATTAACTGTGGCTCTGAGTGAGCACCGAAGATTGCAGCTATTATTCTACCAAGCAGAGCCCTGGAAGTTGTTTCAAAACCTACAACCTTTTCCTGGTGATTCCCTAAAGCTCGCAGAATCGGGTGAACCCTCTTTTCCAATGTGTTCCCTGACTGCCACCATCCCAGAATATTACACCACCATTGGGCAAACTTATTAAGGTCCCACTTCACTGCACTCTCATGACCTGTAACACACCAGAACAGACATTTGTACCGAGACGGTCCACCAGGGAAAGAAAGGCTCCCGACCGCCTCACCTTGTAAATAGTTTTCACTTTGACTTTGGGGGGGGAGTGATGTTGTGTATCTGTAAAGCATGTACTCCCATGTTCCGCCACCAGGGAGCGCATCCCCTGAAGTCCCAAGGGATCCCAGTCGTCAGTGTCCCTGACGACTATATTTGCAGGAAGTGTGTCCACCTCAAGCTCCTGACGGTCCGCGTTGCGGAGTTGGAGCTGAGGGTGGATTCACTCTGGAGCATCCACGATGCTGAGAATGACGTGAGTATCACGTGTAGCGAGTTGGTCGTACCGCAGGGAAAGGGTCCACAGCCAGATAGGGAATGGAAGACCAACAGGAAGAGCAGTGCAAGGAAGGTAGTGCAGGAGTCCCCTGTGGTCATCCCCCTGCAAAACAGATACACTGCTTTGGGTACTGTTGAGGGGGATGACTCATCAGGGGAGGGCAGCAGCAGCCAAGTTCATGGCACCATGGCTGGCTCTGCTGCACAGGAGGGCAGGAAAAAGAGTGGGAGAGCAATAGTGATTGGGGATTCAATGGTGAGGGGAATAGATAGGCGTTTCTGCGGCCGCAACCGAGACTCCAGGATGGTATGTTGCCTCCCTGGTGCAAGGGTCAAGGATGTCTCGGAGCGGGTGCAGGACATTCTAAAAAGGGAGGGAGAACAGCCAGTTGTCGTGGTGCACATTGGTACCAACGACATAGGTAAAAAAAGGGATGAGGTCCTACGAAACGAATTTAAGGAGCTAGGAGCTAAATTAAAAAGTAGGACCTCAAAAGTAGTAATCTCGGGATTGCTACCAGTGCCACGTGATAGTCAGAGTAGGAATCGCAGGATAGCGCAGATGAATACGTGGCTTGAGCAGTGGTGCAACAGGGAGGGATTCAAATTCCTGGGGCATTGGAACCGGTTCGGGGGAGGTGGGACCAGTACAAACCGAACGGTCTGCACCTGGGCAGGACCGGAACCAATGTCCTAGGGGGAGTATTTGCTAGTGCTGTTGGGGAGGATTTAAACTGATATGGCAGGGGGATGGGAACCAATGCAGGGAGACAGAGGGAAACAAAAAGGAGGCAAAAGCAAAAGACAGAAAGGAGATGAGGAAAAGTGGAGGGCAGAGAAACCCAAGGCAAAGAACAAAAAGGGCCACTGTACAGAAAAATTCGAAAAGGACAAAGAGTGTTAAAAGAACAAGCCTGAAGGCTTTGTGTCTTAATGCAAGGAGTATCCGCAATAAAGTGGATGAATTAACTGTGCAAATAGATGTTAACAAATATGATGTGATTGGGATTACGGAGACGTGGCTCCAGGATGATCAGGGCTGGGAACTCAACATCCAGGGGTATTCAACATTCAGGAAAGATAGAATAAAAGGAAAAGGAGGTGGGGTAGCATTGCTGGTTAAGGAGCAAATTAAGGCAATAGTTCGGAAGGACATTAGCTTGGATGATGTGGAATCTATATGGGTAGAGCTGCAGAATACCAAAGGACAAAAAACGTTAGTGGGAGTTGTGTACAGACCTCCAAACAGTAGTAGTGATGTTGGGGAGGGCATCAATAATGGGTGACTTTAATATGCACATAGATTGGGTTAACCAAACTGGAAGCAATATGGTAGAGGAGGATTTCCTGGAGTGCATAAGGGATGGTTTTTTAGACCAATATGTCGAGGAACCAACTAGGGGGGAGGCCATCTTAGACTGGGTGTTGTGTAATGAGAGAGGATTAATTAGCAATCTCGTTGTGCGAGGCCCCTTGGGGAAGAGTGACCATAATATGGTGGAATTCTGCATTAGGATGGAGAATGAAACAGTTAATTCAGAGACCATGGTCCAGAACTTAAAGAAGGGTAACTTTGAAGGTATGAGGCGTGAATTGGCTAGGATAGATTGGCGAATGATACTGAAGGGGTTGACTGTGGATGGGCAATGGCAGACATTTAGAGACCGCATGGATGAACTACAACAATTGTACATTCCTGTCTGTCGTAAAAATAAAAAAGGGAAGGTGGCTCAACCGTGGCTATCAAGGGAAATCAGGGATAGCATTAAAGCCAAGGAAGTGGCATACAAATTGGCCAGAAATAGCAGCGAACCCGGGGACTGGGAGAAATTTAGAACTCAGCAGAGGAGCACAAAGGGTTTGATTAGGGCAGGGAAAATGGAGTACGAGAAGAAGCTTGCAGGGAACATTAAGACGGATTGCAAAAGTTTCTATAGATATGTAAAGAGAAAAAGGTTAGTAAAGACAAACGTAGGTCCCCTGCAGTCAGAATCAGGGGAAGTCATAACGGGGAACAAAGAAATGGCGGACCAATTAAACAAGTACTTTGGTTCGGTATTCACTGAGGAGGACACAAACAACCTTCCGGATATAAAAGGGGTCAGAGGGTCTAGTAAGGAGGAGGAACTGAGGGAAATCCTTATTAGTCAGGAAATTGTGTTGGGGAAATTGATGGGATTGAAGGCCGATAAATCCCCAGGGCCTGATGGACTGCATCCCAGAGTACTTAAGGAGGTGGCCTTGGAAATAGTGGATGCATTGACAATCATTTTCCAACATTCCATTGACTCTGGATCAGTTCCTATGGAGTGAAGGGTAGCCAATGTAACCCCACTTTTTAAAAAAGGAGGGAGAGAGAAAACAGGGAATTACAGACCGGTCAGCCTGACATCGGTAGTGGGTAAAATGATGGAATCAATTATTAAGGATGTCATAGCAGTGCATTTGGAAAGAGGTAGTATGATAGGTCCAAGTCAGCATGGATTTGTGAAAGGGAAATCATGCTTGACAAATCTTCTGGAATGTTTTGAGGATGTTTCCAGTAGAGTGGACAAGGGAGAACCAATTGATGTGGTATATTTGGACTTTCAGAATGCTTTCGACAAGGTCCCACACAAGAGATTAATGTGCAAAGTTAAAGCACATGGGATTGGGGGTAGTGTGCTGACATGGATTGAGAACTGGTTGTCAGACAGGAAGCAAAGAGTAGGAGTAAATGGGGACTTTTCAGAATGGCAGGCAGTGACTAGTAGGGTACCGCAAGGTTCTGTGCTGGGGCCCCAGCTGTTTACACTGTACATTAATGATTTAGATGAGGGGATTAAATGTAGTATCTCCAAATTTGCGGATGACACTAAGTTGGGTGGCAGTGTGAGCTGCGAGGAGGATTCTATGAGGCTGCAGAGCGACTTGGATAGGTTAGGTGAGTGGGCAAATGCATGGCAGATGAAGTATAATGTGGATAAATGTGAGGTTATCCACTTTGGTGGTTAAAAACAGAGAGACAGACTATTATCTGAATGGTGACAGATTAGGAAAAGGGGAGGTGCAAAGAGACCTGGGTGTCATGGTACATCAGTCATTGAAGGTTGGCATGCAGGTACAGCAGGCGGTTAAGAAAGCAAATGGCATGTTGGCCTTCATAGCGAGGGGATTTGAGTACAAGGGCAGGGAGGTGTTGCTACAATTGTACAGGGCCTTGGTGAGGCCACACCTGGAGTATTGTGTACAGTTTTGGTCTCCTAACCTGAGGAAGGACATTCTTGCTATTGAGGGAGTGCAGCGAAGGTTCACCAGACTGATTCCCGGGATGGCGGGACTGACCTATCAAGAAAGACTGGATCAACTGGGCTTGTATTCACTGGAGTTCAGAAGAATGAGAGGGGACCTCATAGAAACGTTTAAAATTCTGACGGGGTTAGACAGGTTAGATGCAGGAAGAATGTTCCCAATGTTGGGGAAGTCCAGAACCAGGGACACAGTCTAAGGATAAGGGGGAAGCCATTTAGGACTGAGATGAGGAGGAATTTCTTCACCCAGAGAGTGGTGAACCTGTGGAATTCTCTACCACAGAAAGTTGTTGAGGCCAATTCACTAAATATATTCAAAAAGGAGTTAGAAGAAGTTCTTAC
Source organism: Pristiophorus japonicus (assembly GCF_044704955.1). Lineage (NCBI taxonomy): Eukaryota > Metazoa > Chordata > Chondrichthyes > Pristiophoridae > Pristiophorus > Pristiophorus japonicus. The sequence goes on from NC_091977.1 coordinate 406,415,719, forward strand.
TACTAGGGGAATCAAGGGGTATGGTGAGAAAGCAGGAATGGGGTACTGAAGTTGCATGTTTAGCCATGAACTCATTGAATGACGGTGCAGGCTAGAAGGGCCGAATAGCCTACTCCTGCACCTATTTTCTATGTTTCTATGTTTACCCCTACTCGCTCATACCAGGAATCCCCAAAACCACTTAAGGTAGTGTTCCCTTCGCGAGCTTCATAGGGAGCAGAGGAATCATGATTCCTGATCTTGCCTTGTCCATCCAGACGTGCTTCCCCCACTCTCCACATTACCAGAAGGTCGTGTAGTGTGGAGTGTGAAGCATCTGAGGAACCGAAGAGACGTCTAACTGCTCCGCCTCCGTACCTAACGTTGCCACATGAACCACACGAATTCAAGGCTCCAAAGTCGGAGAAGGCAACGGAGGTGCGGAAGGGAATGGTGGGCATTCTCCCTGTCCCTTCATCCCCTTTTCAACTCTCAGACCTGGGGAATCCTCTGAATGCCACCAGGCCTCATCAGTTGCTGTCTCCACTGGGCAACCTAATATCTGTGCCTCGCCATCTCCTGAACAGGACGCGGGGAGGTAGGGGCCCCTTTAACTATGATGTTCGTTCAGGTCTCTGCCATTTTCGCATCCTGCAGCTTACATAATCCTTTCTCTAGCTCTTGATTACGGTTCTGTTCATCGGAAAGATGCTGATCCAATGTCAGAACAGTCCTGGCTGCTCCGAGTGCCTGAAATCGGCAATTCTCTACTTCTTTACTCACTGCTGTTAGCTGCTGTCTGAGTTCTGAGACTTCCCTATTTCTAGCTCTCTTCTAACTTTTGAATCCCCAGCATTAGACACTGCAACACTGATGCTTTTCACTTTTTAACCCAAACACTTTAATCTTTTTTCATTGGACACTCTCCACTAAGGACTGCCGTGACTCTCCCCATCCTCCTGTTATTGTTTCCTGCTCTATCCCGTAAGGTCCCCCTTTCCACTCACTCCACTCATTAAGAAATGACCGGACCTCATCTGGAATATTCCCTGATCCTCCCATTACTAACTGGAGATTCCTTTAAGTCACGACAACTAAGAGAATGCTCACCCCTCGAACTGATGCGTGGGAAACACTTCTTCGAACAACTCAGCCAACAAACTTTTGAAAATCACGTCGGTGTCACCAATATGTTGTACAGCTGTCTTGCTCTTTTCACTTTGTTGCTTTAAACATCGAATTACATACACACTCAGTTGTAGTAAATAAGGGCAGGATAAGGGCATTTATTCAGACATTCAAGCTATACAAACCAAGTGTGAAAGTTACTGAGACACTTCACAAAAGCAGCTCTTCCAACTTCCATGGCTGCTTATGACACATACACCTTCCGAGATGCTAGTGTCTAATGTCTAATGTGTGTGTCAAACTCTCATCTTTGTACCAAAAAAGCTTTTGAACTTTGCATAGTACATTTATACAATTAACATGCAGATGATGTAGAATCAAAATGGCATTGTCCTAAAATCACGACTAACTGCTTTCTGAACTACTATACACAAACCAGATCATACTTAACATACAGACGATGTCATCAAATTATTATTCGTATAGTAACAAAGGTACACTCAAATACTTTGGCATACAGATAAATGTCCAGCTACTCATTTCAATGGCTAAATGGCTCCATATCGTCTAGCAGCCTGTTTTAATCCAATCTTGACTCTTCCAACTTTTAACCCTTTCAATATCTCCAGACCGTGGCTGAAGCAAAGCATTTCAGAAATGCGGGCTTGAGCTACCACAGTGAGGAAAAGATCAAGTAGATTTTCCGTCGTGTTGGTTCGCTCACCACCTGTTTCAGACCCACTATGTCCTTCAGGATTTGGCCAGCTCGATCATTAGTGGTGCGACCAAGCCACTCTTGGTGATGGACATTGAAGTCTCCCACCCAGAGTACATTGTGTGTCCTTGCTACCTTCAGTGCTTCTTCCAAGTGGTGTTCATGGTACTGATTCATCAGCTGAGGGAGTGTGATAGGTGGTAATCACAAGGATATTTCCTTGCCCATGCTTGACCTGAAACCATGCGACTTCATGGTGTCCGGAGCCAATGTTGAGGACTCCAAAGACCACTCCCTCCCGACTCTGTACCACTGTGCCACCACCTGTGGTGGATCTGTCCTACCAGTGGGACAGGACATTCCCAGAGATGGTGATGGTAGATTCTGGGACATTAGCTGATAGATATAAATCTCTGAGTATGACTGTCAGGCTATTGCTTGACTAGTCTGTGGGATAGCTCTCCCAATTTTGGCACAAGTCCCCAGATGTTAGTGAGGAGGACTTTGCAGGGTCGACTGGGCTGGGTGTGTCGTTGTCCTGTCCAAAGCTGGTGCCTAGCTTGATGCCAGGTGCTCCGTCAAGTTGTTTTATTCTTGTTTTTTGAAATGGTTTGTTATAATTGAGTGGCTTGCTAGGCCATTTCAGAGGACAGTCAGAGTCAACCACATTGCTGTGGGTCTGGAGTCACAAATAGGCCAGACCAGGTAAGGATGGCAGATTTACACCTTTAAAGGACATGAATGAGCCAAATGGGTTTTTACAACAAGCTGATAGTTTCATGGTCACCATTACTGATACTAGCTTTTAATTCCAGATTTATTTAAAAAATTAACTGAATATAAATTATACAGGGCATAATTTTAAAGCTTGCAGATGACACAAAACTTGAAAATGTAGTAAATAGTGAGGAGGATAGTAACAGACTTCAAGAGGACATAGACAAACTGGTGAAACAGGAATACACATGGCAGATGAAATTTAACACCGAGAAGTATGAAGTGATGCATTTTGCTATGAATATAAACAAAATGGTACAGTTTTAAAGGGGGTGCAGGAATAGAGAGATCTGAGGGTTCACATACACAAATCATTGAGGTGGTGGTTTTTTAAAAAAGATATATGGGATCCTTGGTTTTATAAACAGATTCATAGAGTACAACAGCAAGGAAGTGATGCTAAACCTTTATAAATCACTGGTTAGGCCCCAGCTGGAGTACTGTGGTCAATTCTGGGCATCACACTTCAGCAAGGATGTCAAAGCCTTCGAGTGGGTACATAAGAGATTTACAGGAATGGTACCAGGGATGAGGGACTTCAGTTACATGACGAGACTAGAGAAGCAGAGATTGTTCTCCTTAGAACAGGGAAGGATAAGGAGAGATTTAAGAGGTGTTCAAAATCATGAAGGATTTTGATAGAGTAAATAAGGTGAAACTGTTTCCAGGGCAGGAGGCTTGGTAACCAGAGGAGACAGATTTAAGATAATTGGCAAAAGAACCAGAAGCAAGATGAGTGGGATGGTGGAAATAGATTCAATAATAACTTTCAAAAGATAATTGGATAAATGCTTGAAGGAGAAAAAAATTGTAGGTCTGTGGGGAAAGGGTAGAGGAGTTGGACTAATTGAATAGCTCTTTCAAAGAACTCGCACAGGCATGATGAGCCGAATGGCTTCTTTCTGTGTTGAGTCATGCTATGATTTGGCCCTTATTTTTCCAGAATATAGGCCCTAGATTTCCACGGTGATTGTCCCATCATAATTTGGGCGGAAGATTAGTGGAAAATACCGAGAGAAATGCATAAACAGCCATTTTCAGCCGTTGATACCATATCTCTAGAGATTCTATCAATCTCCTACATATGTTTTGAATGGTGATCAGGAGAGCTCCCGTGGAAATTCGGAGCCCTGCTTTTGTCAGAAATTATAATTATTCTTGATTGGCATGTCACTCATTTACTTTTGTGAATACAAATTTTGCTAACTTTCTTTTGATTAGTTCCAGCTAAGAAAAAGAAACCAAAGCTCCTGAACAAGTTCGATAAGACTATTAAAGCAGAACTGGATACTGCTGAAAAGCTACGCAAAAAGGTGAGCTATAAATTTGTATATTATCTCCGGTCTACCAGGTTCTGAGACTGTACTTTGGCTGATGTGTATTCACATATTTTTGCAATACTATTTGAGGCACTGAAAAAGGCAATGATACTTTTAAATGTGTGATCCTGTCGGAATTTTTTTGCATGCAATACTTTTATTAATGAAGGTGCAGCACAGTTGTTGGGATCTTTGTTTCATTACTATTTGAATAACTAAACCATTACATATGCTTACATAGATTTCTGTGCCATATATCCTATCAGCATATCCCTCTATTCCCTTCTTTCACATATGCTTGTCTAACTCTCCTTAAATGCATCTATATTATTCACTTCAACCACTCCCTGTGGTAGCAAGTTCCATATTAACACCACTCTTTTGCTAACGAGGTTTCTTCTGAATTCCCTATTGGATTTCTTTGTGACTATCATAGATCAATGGCCTCTCGTTATGCTCTTCCCCACAGGTGGAAGCATTCTCTCTGTATCCATTCTATCAAAACTTTTCATAATTTTAAAGAACATATTAGGTCAAACCTCTTGAAAAAAGAGACCCAGCCTGTTCATCCTTTCCTGATATGTATACCCTTGCATTTCTGTTATCATTCTTATAAATCTTCTCTGCACCCTCTCCAGTGCCTCTATATCCTTTTTATAATATGGTGACCAAAACTGTACACAGTACTCTAAGGGCTAGAAATTAGCCAGGATTGTGCCTGTTTTACTGCCATTTTCTCATGGTAAAAGTGTTTTTGGCACTAAAATTTTTCCCCATCATTTTGCTATAATGGCCAGCGGTTTATTGGACCTTTTTTGTGACATCACTCGATGTCAAACGCTCCGCTAGTGCCGTTTTTGAAAAATTGGCCAATACCGTCATTTTTAAAGTCCCCGAAAAAAAAACGCCCAAAAAATGCAAGTTTTACCAGGTCGGATTCACGACAAAACCGGTACACATCGCTGCATTCGCCAGGTGATTACTGCACTGTATGCACGCAGGAAGGACTTCATAAACTTACCAATGACCAGGGAGGCACAGAATGAGAGGGCTTTAGGCTTTGCACGAATTGCTGGCTTCCCCAAGATGCAGACTGTACACACAACGCCCTGCGAGCACCTTTTGAGGATCCAGAGGTTTATCGAAACTGAAAGGGATTCCACTCGCTGAACGTACAGACCATACGCAACACGTCATGGCAGTAAATGCACAATTTCCAGGGAGCATCTGTGATGCTTTCATCTTGCGTGAGAGCACTATCTCACAGCTGTTTGAGCATCAGCCAGAAGGCCAGAGCTGGATACTGGGGGACAAAGGTTACGGACTTGTCACCTAGCTCATGACCCCCTCCACAACCCTCAGACAGAAGCCAAGCATTGCTACAATAACAGCCATATAGCCACATGCAACATTGTCGCGAAGACAATTGGAGTGCTGAAGCAGCGCTTCCAATGCCTGGACCACTCTGGAGGCTCCCTGCAATACTATCCTCAGCAGGTCGCTGAGTTCATTGTGGTGTGCTGCTGCATGCTACACAACTTAGCCATCATGAGGGGACAGGATTTGCCATTGGGGATTGCAGAACCACCTAAGAAGAGGGGGGAGGAGGAGGACGAGGAATCCATGCCACCACCGCCCCCACGCTGACTGGGAGGAGGCCTCGTGGAGCTTTCCCCACTGCAAAAGCCTTGACTCAGCAGCTGATAATTGAATGCTTTGCATGAAGGCTGAACGGCATGTTTGATCATTGACTGCCCACTCTATCCCACCATGTTGACTATTTTCCCTGTTATTCTGCAAATGAGACACTGCGCAAGTTTGATTTAGGTGAAAAAATAAATTTAAATTTATTAAACATTTGTACAGTTGTACATTAATGAAACTTTGTAAATGTTAAGTTAGCAACTTCAATTACATTTTTGAATGTTAAAACTTTTGAAATGTAAACGTTACTTAACAACAACAACAACAACAACAACAAAATAACAACCCCTGCACCAAACCTCCTTCAGCTGCAGCCACCTTTATCCCCCCTCTAATTTGAACGCCCCTGTCCATTCTTACCCTTGCCCACACTCCTACCCCTACTCAAACCCTCTGGTAGTCCCAAGACATTTATTAGCAGCGCGGATAAGGCGCTGCTGTTGGGGGACAGACATAGGAGATACCTTTCGAAGCCCTGGAGAAGCTGGGGCTGTGGAAGGCCCGACTTCTGCATGGTGAGCATGTTGCTCAGCCTCACCACTCACTGGTTTTGTCAGTCCCCATGACATTGAGGACTGGAGTGCCATGAATCGAGACTGTTATATATGCAGACAATAGATATACTCTCTGTGTAGTCACTGTATAGTTGCATAAGATGTTTACCTGATGTACTATCAATAAGGTTTACACTGTGTATATACATGCTGGCACCACTAGAGGGTACAACTGGCGGAGACCGGGGTTTCCTGCCCTGATGGCAGGGGCTGTATAAAAGGGGAGCCACCATGCGGCTGCCTCACTCTGGAGTTACGAATAAAGGACCAAGGTCACTACAGTTTGAGTATAGCACATTGCCTCCTGGAGTCATTCATAGGTACATTACAGACATAATAGAGACCATCAATTGCCGCTGGGCATTGACAGCCTCGGTGTTCTCCTGCATTGCAGATACTAGCTGCGGCATGCACTCCCTTAGCTCCGCAGATAGCGCTGCAATGTTTCCCGAGATCCCACCCATGACCTCGAGGAGCTGTTGGCTGAGCTGGATGCTCTCCCCAGAAAGTCCCACCAAATCCATTTGCTTGTCTGCCTGCCTTTCAGCAGAGCGGCGTTGCCGACTCAGCCTCCGCACAGATGGCATACGGGCTTCTGCCCCGGTTGTGCTTTGCTGGGACCTGGGACCTCGGATGCTGGATAACCATGGAATGTAATGGTGTCCTCCTCCGACGAACTGCTGCCTACAGCTGAAGTCGTTAGTGCCTGCGTGGGCGAAGCCTAGGCCGCAGACAGTACATAACATTGAGCCAACCCAGACCGTGAATTTTGCAGGACTTGCCCTCACTCTCCATCATCATTATCATCATCATAGGCAGTCCCTCGGAATCTAACTGTACAGTCCAATACGAGAATTACAGTCTCTGTCACAGGTGGGACAGACAGTCATTGAGGGAAAGGGTGGGTGGGACTGGTTTGCTGCATGCTCCTTCTGCTGCCTGCACTTGGTTTCTGCTTGCTCTCGGCGATAAAACTCGAGGTGCTCAGCGCCCTCCCGAGTGCATTTCCTCCACTTAGGGCGGTCTTTGGCCAGGAACTCCCAGGTGTTGGTGGGGATATTGCATTTTATCAAGAAGGCTTTGAGGGTGTCCTTGAAACGTTCTTCTGCCCACCTGGGGCTCGTTTGCCATGTAGGAGTTCCAAGTAGAGCACTTGCTTTGGGAGTCTTGTGTCAGACATGCGAACAATGTGACCTGCCCAGAGGAGCAGGTAGAATGTAGTCAGTGCTTCAATGTTGGTGATGTTGGCCTGGTTGAGGACGCTAACGTTGGTGCGTCCGTCCTCCCAGAGGATTTGCAGGATCTTGCGGAGCCATCGTTGGTATTTCTCCAGCGATTTGAGGTGTCTACTGTATATGGTCCATGTCTCTGAGCCATACAGGAGGGCGAGAATCACTACAGCCCTGTAGACCATGAGCTTGGTGGCAGATTTGAGGGCCTGATCTTTGAACACTCTTTTCCTCTGACGGCCGAAGGCTGCAATGCGCACTGGAGGCGGTGTTGTATCTCGTCGTCGATGTGTGCCCTTGTTGGTCAGAGGCTCCCGAGATAGGGGAAGTGGTCCACGTTGTCCAGGGCTGTGCCATGGATTTTGATGACTGGGGCATAATGCTGTGTGGCGGGAACAGGCTGGTGGAGGACCTTTCTCTGACGGATGTTTAGTGTAAGGCCCATGCTTTTGTACGCCTCAGTGAAGATGTTGACTATGACTTGGAGTTCAGCCTCTGAATGTGCGCAGTCGCAAGTGTCATCCGCATACTGTAGCTCGAGGACAGAGGTTGGGACGGTCCTGGAGCTGGCCTGGAAATGACGAAAATTGAACAGGTTCTCACTGGTTCTGTAGTTTAGTTCCACTCCAGCGGGGAGCTTGTTGACTGTGAGCTGAAGCACGGCAGCGAGGAAGATTGTGAGACGAGGGTTGGCGCAATGACGCAACCCTGCTTGACACCGGTCCGGACCTGGATTGGGTCTGTAATGGATCCGTTTGTAAGGATCACAGCTTGCACGTCGTCGTGTAGCAGACAGAGGATGGTGACGAACTTTTGGGGGCAGCCGAAACGGAGGAGGACGCACCATAGTCCCACGCGGTTGACGGTGTCAAAGGCCTTTGTAAGGTCAAAGAAGGCCATGCACAAGTGTTGCTGCTTGTTCCCTGCATTTTTCTTGCAGTTGTCGTGCTGTAAAAATCATGTCCGTTGTACCCCATAGGGGATGAAATTCGTACTCTGACTCTGGGAAGAACTCCTCAGCCACAGGGAGAAGACGGTTGAGGAGGATTCTAGCGCCGACTTTCAAAGAAACATACAGTGCAGAAGGAGGCCATTTCGGCCCATCGTGTCCACGCCAGCCGACAAACAGCCGCACGGCCCTTGGTCAGCAACCTTAAAGGTTATATATAAACCTATGAACGATGACGGAAAGGCAAAACGCACCCACCCCAACCAGTCTGCCTCACACAACTGCGGCACCTCTTATACTGAAACATTCTACATTCCACCCCAACCGGAGCCATGTGATCTCCTGGGAGAGGCAAAAACCAGATTTTTTAAAAACCCAGGCCAATTTAGGGAGAAAAAATCTGGTAAAATTCCTCTCCGACCCATCCAGGTGATTGAAACTAGTCCAGGAGATCACCCCGGCCGTATTCTATTACCTGCAGTACTTAGCATTATATCTGCGCCGTCCAACAAAGGTCATCCAGTCTAATCCCAATTGCCAGCTCTAAGTCTGTAATCCTGCAGGTTACGGCACTTCACGTGCCCATCCAACCATCTCTTAAAAGTGGTGAGGGTTTCTGCATCCACCACTCTTCCAGGCAGCGAGTTCCAGATCCCCACAACCCTCTGCATGAAGAAGCCCCTCTCTCAAACCTTCCACCAATCACCTTAAAACTATGCCCTCTCGTAATAGACCCTTCCACCAGTGGTTGATAACGGAGATTCCTCTCTAATTGCTGCAGTCAGATTTGTCTTCTTTTTAAAAGATGGTCATGATTACTGCATCTCCCAGATCTCCCAGCATGCTCTCCTCCTTCCAGATGAGAGAGATGAGGTCATGCATTCGTGCCAATAGTGCCTCTCCGCCATACTTTTGTGCCTCAGCGGGGATTCCATCTGCTCCCACAGCCTTGTTGGTCTAAGTTGACAGATGGCTTTTTCTACCTCGTGCAGGGCTGGGGTTTTACTGAGATGGTGGCGGGTAGCATGCTGCGGGATGGAGTCGAGGACACGCGAGTCAATAGCAGAGTCTCTGTTGAGGAGATCTTCGAAGTGCTCCTTCCAGCTGTCCTGACTGCCTCGGTGTCCTTGATGAATGTTTCCCCGTTCTTGGCCAGCAGTGGGATGGGGCCTTGGGAATTTGGTCCGTATGTGGTCTTGACTGCAGTGAAGAATCCTCGCACATCATGGCTGTCGGCCAACTGCTGTATCTCTTGTGCTTTCTCCATCCACCATCTGTTCTTTAGATCGCGGTTTATTTGTTGGACCTCGGTCTTAAGCCATCTGTAATGCTGCTTTGCTGCTCCTGAGTTGGGTTGGTGTTGAAGGCTCAGAAATGCCCTGCGCTTGTGATCTATTAGTTCTTGGACCTAACATGCTTATCAAACCAGTCCTGGTGTTTTCTGGTTGAGTGACCGAGTGTCTCTTCGCAGGCACTGGTTATGGAGGCCTGGAGGGCAGTCCAAGCACTGTGGGCATTCTGTGTCTCGGGGTCATCAAGGCACGCCAGGTTAACAGTGAGGCGCTGACTGTAAAGGGCTCTCTTAGCTGGGTCTTTGAGTGCCGCGGCATTGACTTTTTTGCGGCACTGCTTCTGCTGTCGTCGTCGCTTTGGGGCTATGTTGATGTTTATGATGGAATGGATTAGGCGGTGGTCCGTCCAGCAGTCGTCTGCTTCTGTCATGGCTTGAGTAATACGCACATCCTTGCGATCCCTGGCTCGGACGATGACATAGTCGAGCAGGTGTCAGTGTTTGGAGTGAGGGTGTTGCCACGATGCCTTCTACTTGTCCCTCTGGTGTAACAAGGTGTTGGTGCTGACAAGGTCGTGTTCTAGGCATTTTGTCAGGAGTAGTGTACCGCTGGAATTGGTTTTCCCTAACGCCTCTCTTCCGATCATGCCTCCCCAGAGGGCTGTGTCCTTGCCGACCCTGGGTCAGCACCCCTACAGGTAGTCGATCTCTGCAAGGCACCCATCAGACCTGCCACACGACTAAGTGGGACCAGTTTTGCCGCACAGTCGCCTGTTTTCCACTGCTCTCGGCGGTTGTGGGACCACTTTCCCTGCAAAGATGGCGATACAAATTTTTAACAGAGGGCCCTTCTGTTCTTGTGGCAAACACAGGTGGTTATCAAAGCACTTATACCTTACTGTGTGCATTTAATACAGTGCTCTGTTTAATGGCCCTGGTCGCTGCACATGGTTCATCAGGAAAAACATCGAAGTGCAGAAACATCTTTTGAGAGGTCAAAAAGCAGTCTTTATAATGTGTGACGATCATTCGTAACAAATAAAGTGCAACACTAAGCCTAGCAATACCAACATTTGTCACATTTACAATTTAAGTAATTAGAGTGCATAAATAAAAATATTACTTACTCTGACGACCCTGCAATGGTCATTCCACCTCTTCCTGTACTGGATGTTGTCCCGCTGGCCACACACGTTTTATAGCAGATGGGTGTAGTTTTCCAGGACCCTTTCTCGAAATCTCCCCCCATTTGCTTTCTACAGCGGCGATGAGAGCCTCATTTGCATCTTGAGTGAATTTCCTGGCCGCCTTCCTTGCTGAACCACCCTGCATTTTTAGTTTTTGATGAACTCTGCTGATGTTTAAATCCCCTCTCAAAAATGGCTGATTGTGCCCTGGGTGTACTGCGCATGCGTGGGCACACCCTGCACGTGACCAGGAAGGTGCCAGAAGGGAAAAAATTGCCGCATGTGCAGAACGGGCATATTTTTTAATGCCGAAAAATTGAGTTTCGCCGCACACAAGTTTTTGAAAATGGCGCAATTTTACCGCTATAGCAGTCGTCAAAAAGCGTTTGGCCAATTTTGCGCCTTTATTTTTTGACGCTATTTCGACACTTTAAAAAAAAAAATGTTAAACGCGATTAGCATCCAAAAAACGGTGCTAGCACTATTTGGCCAATTTGTCGTCTAACCAAGGTTCGATACAGGTTTAGCATAACTTCCCTCCTTTTAAATTCCATACTTCTAGAAATAAACCCCAGTGCTTTGTTTGCTTTTTTTATGGTCTTACTAACCTGTGTCGCAACTTTTAGTGATTTGTGTATTTGTACTCCGAGATCCCTTTGTTCGTCTACCCCACCTAGACTCTCACCCTCCAAGTAATAAGTGACCTATCTATTCTTCCGACCAAAATGTAATACCTCACATTTATCTGTCGAACTTAATTTGCCAATTCTATGCCCATACCTCAAGTTTATTAATGTCCTCCTGTAATTTGTTGCAGTCCACCTCTGTATTGAATATACCCCCAATTTGGTCTCATCAGAAATTTAGAAATTGTGTTTTTAATTCCAAAGTCAAAATCATTAATGGGACAGAAATCCCAGCCTCCGCCAGTCCCTCTCATCTCGCCCCCCTCCTTTCCCTCTCCTCGGCCACCGCCAGCCTCTCTCCTTCCTCCCATCCCCAGTCTCTCTCCTCCCGCCCCCCCCCCCCCCACTCAGTCTCTCTCCTTGAAGCCTTCCCACCCCACCCCCAGTCTCTCTCCTCTCCGACCCCACCCCCAGTCTCTCTCCTCTCCGACCCCACCCCCAGTCTCTCTCCTCTCCGACCCCACCCCCAGTCTCTCTCCTCTCCGACCCCACCCCCAGTCTCTCTCCTCTCCGACCCCACCCCCAGTCTCTCTCCTCTCCGACCCCACCCCCAGTCTCTCTCCTCTCCGACCCCACCCCCAGTCTCTCTCCTCTCCGACCCCACCCCCAGTCTCTCTCCTCTCCATCCCCACCCCCAGTCTCTCTCCTTGACCCCCAGTCTCTCGCCTCGCCCCCCCCCCCGGTCTCTCTCCTCGCCCCCCTCCCCAGTCTCTCTCCTCGCCCCTCCTCCCCAGTCTCTCTCCTCGCCCCGCCTCCCCAGTCTCTCTCCTCGCCCCCCTCCCCAGTCTCTCTCCTCGCCCCCCTCCCCAGTCTCTCTCCTCGCCCCCCTCCCCAGTCTCTCTCCTCGCCCCCCTCCCCAGTCTCTCTCCTCGCCCCCCTCCCCAGTCTCTCTCCTCGCCCCCCTCCCCAGTCTCTCTCCTCGCCCCCCTCCCCAGTCTCTCTCCTCGCCCCCCTCCCCAGTCTCTCTCCTCGCCCCCCTCCCCAGTCTCTCTCCTTGCCCCCCTCCCCAGTCTCTCTCCTCGCCCCCCTCCCCAGTCTCTCTCCTTGCCCCCCTCCCCAGTCTCTCTCCTCGCCCCCCTCCCCAGTCTCTCTCCTCGCCCCCCTCCCCAGTCTCTCTCCTCGCCCCCCTCCCCAGTCTCTCTCCTCGCCCCCCCCCCCCCGTCACTCTCCTTCTCCTACAACTACTCATACATTCCAGTAGTTGTATGAGGAGTATTTCGATATGTAATTAAAAAATTGGCCAATTTGTGATCCAATGACAACTGTCGTTTCCTTGGATTTGGATCAAATATTTGTTTTATGAGGGCACGTTTTACAATTTGTACAGTGCGCTCTGCTGCACCATTCGAAGCAGGATGGTATGGTGGAACCTTGGTATGTTTCACATCATTTTTGCTCGTGAATTGTACAAATTCTTCTGAACGAAATTGCGGTCCATTATCCAAAACAATCTCTTCCGGGAAGCCAAATGAAGAAAATAATTTTCGTAAAATGTCCAATGTTTTACTTGTTGTTATTTTCCACATTGGAAACACCTCAACCCACTTCGAATGGCTATCAATCACAATGAACAATTGTTGTCTTTCTAACTCAGTAAAATCAATATGTAGCCTTTGCCACACCCCGGGAGGCCATTTCCATGGCTGTAATGTTACTGGTGGTGGTTGCTTGCTTACCGATTGACATGTCGTACACTGACTCACAATGTACTCTATATCTGTATCAAGACCTGACCATCATAAATAACTGCGTGCAAAACACTTGGTCAAGCACATTCGCCCCCCGCACCCCCCACCAGTCTCTCTCCTTCTCCCCCCCCCTCCCCCAGTCTCTCTCCTTCCCCCCCCCTCCCCCCCAGTCTCTCTCCTTCCCCCCCCCCTCCCCCAGTCTCTCTCCTTCCCCCCCCCCCCCCAAGTCTCTCTCCTTTTCCCACCCCGCCCCCAGTCTCTCTCCTCCCTCCCCCCGCAACCCAGTCACTCTTCCCCCTCCCCCCCCACCCAGTCACTCTCCTTCATCACCCCACCCCCGGCACTCTCCTTCCTCCCCCCCCCCCCCCCACATCACTCTCCTTCCTCCCCCCCGTCACTCTCCTTCCCCCCCCAACCCCGCAACCCAGTCACTCTCCTCCCTCCCCCCCCACCCAGTCACTCTCCTTCCTCCTCCTCCGCCGTCACTCTCCTTCCTCTTCCCCCCCCCCCCCCCCGCCGTCACTCTCCTTCCTCCCCCCCTCCCCCCCCCCGTCACTCTCCTTCCTCCCCCCCGTCACTCTCCTCTCCTCTCCCCCCCCCCCCCCGTCACTCTCCTCTCCCCCCCCCGTCACTCTCCTCTCCCCCCCCCCCGTCACTCTCCTCTCCCCCCCCCCCCGTCACGCTCCTCTCCCCCCCCCCGTCACGCTCCTCTCCCCCACCCCCGTCACGCTCCTCTCCCCCCCCCCCCCCCCCCGTCACGCTCCTCTCCCCCCCCCCCCCCCCCGTCACTCTCCTCTTTCCCCCCCCGTCACTCTCCTCTTTCCCCCCCCCCCCCGTCACTCTCCTCTTCCCCCCCCCCCTCGTCAATCTCCTCTCTCCCCCCCCGTCACTCTCCTCTCTCCTCTTCCCCCCCCCCCCCTCGTCAATCTCCTCTCTCCCCCCCGTCATTCTCCTCTCTCCCCCCCCACCCCCCCGTCACTTTCCTCTTCCCCCCCCCCCAGTCACTCTCCTCTTCCCCCCCCCCCGTCACTCTCCTCTTCCCCCCCCCCGTCACTCTCCTCTTCCCCCCCCCCCCGTCACTCTCCTCTCCCCCCCCCCCCGTCACTCTCCTCTCCCCCCCCCCCCCCCCGTCACTCTCCTCTCCCCCCCCCCCCCCGTCACTCTCCTCTTCCCCCCCCCCCCCCCGTCACTCTCCTCTTTCCCCCCCCCCTCGTCAATCTCCTCTCTTCCCCCCCGTCACTCTCCTCTCTCCTCTTCCCCCCCCCCCCTCGTCAATCTCCTCTCTCCCCCCCGTCACACTCCTCTCTCCCCCCCCACCCCCCCGTCACTTTCCTCTTCCCCACACCCCCCCGTCACTCTCCTCTCCCCCCCCCCCCGTCACTCTCCTCTCCCCCCCCCCCCGTCACTCTCCTCTCCCCCCCCCCCGTCACTCTCCTCTCCCCCCCCCCCGTCACTCTCCTCTCCCCCCCCCCCGTCACTCTCCTCTTCCCCCCCCCCGTCACTCTCCTCTCTCCCCCCCCCGTCACTCTCCTCTCCCCCCCCCCGTCACTCTCCTCTCCCCCCCCCCCGTCACTCTCCTCCCCCCCCCGTCACTCTCCTCTCCCCCCCCCGTCACTCTCCTCTCCCCCCCCCCCGTCACTCTCCTTTCCCCTCCCCCCGTCACTCTCCTTTCCACCCCCCCCCCCCGTCACTCTCCTTCTCCCCCCCGTCACTCTCCTCCCCCCCCCCGAGTCTCTCTTCTTTCCCCCCCCAGTCTTTCTCCTTTCACCCCCTCCAGTCTCTCTCCTCCCTCCCCCCGCTACCCAGTCACTCTCCTTCCTCCCCCCCCCCCCGTCACTCTCCTTCCTCCCCACCCCCCCCGCAACCCAGTCACTCTCCTCCCTCCCCCCCCCACCTAATCACTCTCCTTCCTCCCCCGCCCCCGTCACTCTCCTTCCTCCCCCCCCGTCACCCAGTCACTCTCCTCCCTCTCCCCCCACCCAGTCACTCTCCTTCCTCCTTCCCCCCCCGCCCCCGTCACTCTCCTTCCAACCCCACTCCCCCCCCGTCACTCTCCTTCCAACCCCACTCCCCCCCCGTCACTCTCCTTCCTCCCCCCGTCACTCTCTTTCCTCCCACCCCCCACGTCACTCTCTTTCCTCCCACCCCCCCCGTCACTCTCCTCTCCCCCCCCCCCCCCCGTCACTCTCCTCTCCCCCCACCCCCGTCACTCTCCTCTCCCCCCCCCCGTCACTCTCCTCTTCCCCCCCCCGTCAATCTCCTTTCCCCCCCCGCCCGTCACTCTCCTCTTCACCCCCCCGTCACTCTCCTCTCCCTCGCCCCCCCCCGTCACTCTCCTCTTCCCCTCCCCCCCATCACTCTCCTCTCCCCCCCCCGCCCATCACTCTCCTCTTTTCCCCCCCCGTCACTCTCCTCTCCACACCCGCCCCCGTCACGCTCCTCCTCCCCCCTCCCCAGCAACCCAGTCACTCTCCTTCCTCCTCCCCCCCCTCCCCCCCCGTCACTCACCTTCCTCCCCCCTCCCCCCGTCACTCTCCTTCCTCCCCCCCGTCACTCTCCTTCCTCCCCTCTTCCTCCGCCCCGTCACTCTCCTTCCTCCCCTCCTCCCCCCCCCCGTCACTCTCCTCTCACCCCCCCTCCGGTCACACTCCTCTCTTCCCCCCCTCCCATCACTCTCCTCTTCCCCCCCCCCCCCACGTCACTCTCCTCTTCCCCCGCCCCCGTCACTCTTCCCCCCCCCCCCTGTCACACTCCTCTTCCTCCCCCCCCCCCAGTCACACTCCTCTTCCACCCCCCCCCCGTCACACTCCACTTCCCCCCCGCCCCCGTCACTCTCCTCCCGCCCCCCGTCACTCTCCTCCCGCCCCCCGTCACTCTCCTCCCGCCCCCCGTCACTCTCCTCCCGCCCCCCGTCACTCTCCTCCCGCCCCCCGTCACTCTCCTCCCGCCCCCCGTCACTCTCCTCCCGCCCCCCGTCACTCTCCTCCCGCCCCCCGTCACTCTCCTCCCGCCCCCCGTCACTCTCCTCCCGCCCCCCGTCACTCTCCTCCCGCAATACTATCTCCCCAGTCACTCTCCTCCCGCCCCCAGTCACTCTCCTCCCGCCCCCAGTCACTCTCCTCCCGCCCCCAGTCACTCTCCTCCCGCCTCCTCCCGCCCCCAGTCACTCTCCTCCCGCCCCCAGTCACTCTCCTCCCGCCCCCAGTCACTCTCCTCCCGCCCCCAGTCACTCTCCTCCCGCCCCCAGTCACTCTCCTCCCGCCCCCAGTCTCTCTCCTCCCGCCCCCAGTCTCTCTCCTCCCCACCCCCTCCCGGCCCTCCACAGTCTCTCTCCTCCCCCCCCGCCCCCCCGTCACTCTCCTCCCCCCCCTCCCCCCCCACAGTCTCTCTCCTCCCCCCCGCCCCCCCCGTCACTCTCCTTCCCCCCCCCGTCACTCTCCTTCCCCCCCCGTCACTCTCCTTCCCCCCCCCGTCACTCTCCTTCCCCCCCCCGTCACTCTCCTTCCCCCCCCCGTCACTCTCCTTCCCCCCCCCGTCACTCTCCTTCCCCCCCCCGTCACTCTCCGCACACCCCCGTCACTCTCCTTCCCCCCTCCGTCACTCTCCTTCCCCCCTCCGTCACTCTCCTTCCCCCCTCCGTCACTCTCCTTCCCCCCTCCGTCACTCTCCTTCCCCCCTCCGTCACTCTCCTTCCCCCCTCCGTCACTCTCCTTCCCCCCTCCGTCACTCTCCTTCCCCCCTCCGTCACTCTCCTTCCCCCCTCCGTCACTCTCCTTCCCCCCTCCGTCACTCGCCTTCCCCCCCCCCGTCACTCTCCTCCCCCCCCCCCCGTCACTCTCCTCCCCCCCCCCCCGTCACTCTCCTCCCCCCCCCCCGTCACTCTCCTTCCCCCCCCGTCACTCTCCTTCCCCCCCCGTCACTCTCCTCCCCCCCCCCGTCACTTTCTTCCCCCCCCTCCCCCGTCACTCTCCTTTCCTCCCCCCCCCCCCGTCACTCTCCTTCTCCCCCCATCACTCTCCTCCCCCCCCCAGTCTCTCTCCTTTCCCCCCCCAGTCTCTCTCCTTTCACCCCCCTCCCAGTCTCCTCTCCCCCCCCCCCCGTCACTCTCCTCTCCCCCCCCCCCCGTCACTCTCCTCTCCCCCCCCCTCCCCCGTCACTCTCCTCTCTCCCCCCTCCCCCCCGTCACTCTCCTCTCCCACCCACCCCCGTCACTCTCCTTCCCCCCCCGTCACTCTCCTTCCCCCCCCGTCACTCTCCTTCCCCCCCGTCACTCTCCTTCCCCCCCCGTCACTCTCCTCCCCCCCCCCGTCACTTTCTTTCCCCCCCCTCCCCCGTCACTCTCCTTTCCTCCCCCCCCCCCCCGTCACTCTCCTTCTCCCCCCATCACTCTCCTCCCCCCCCCAGTCTCTCTCCTTTCCCCCCCCAGTCTCTCTCCTTTCACCCCCCTCCCAGTCTCCTCTCCCCCCCCCCCGTCACTCCTCTCCCCCCCCCCCCCGTCACTCTCCTCTCCCCCCCCTCCCCCGTCACTCTCCTCTCTCCCCCCTCCCCCCCCGTCACTCTCCTCTCCCACCCACCCCCGTCACTCTCCTTCCCCCCCCCCGTCACTCTCCTCTTCCCCCCCCCACCCCCCTCGTCAATCTCCTCTCACCCCCCGGCACTCTCCTCTCTTCCCCCCCCCCCCACCCCCCCCGTCACTCTCCTCTTCCCCACCCCCCCCCCCGTCACTCTCCTCTCTTTCCCCCCCCCCGTCACTCTCCTCTCCCCCCCCCCCCCGTCACTCTCCTCTTCCCCCCCCCCCGTCACTCTCCTTCCCCCCCCTCCCCCAGTCTCTCTCCTTCCCCCCCCCCCCCCAAGTCTCTCTCCTTTTCCCCCCCCCCCCCCCCCAGTCTCTCTCCTCCCTCCCCCCGCAACCCAGTCACTCTTCCCCCTCCCCCCCCACCCAGTCACTCTCCTTCATCACCCCACCCCCGGCACTCTCCTTCCTCCCCCTCCCCCCCCCCCCCCACATCACTCTCCTTCCTCCCCCCCCGTCACTCTCCTTCCCCCCCCACCCCCCGCAACCCAGTCACTCTCCTCCCTCCCCCCCCACCCAGTCACTCTCCTTCCTCCTCCTCCGCCGTCACTCTCCTTCCTCTTCCCCCCCCCCCGCCGTCACTCTCCTTCCTCCCCCCCTCCCCCCCCCGTCACTCTCCTTCCTCCCCCCCGTCACTCTCCTCTCCTCTCCCCCCCCCCCCCCCGTCACTCTCCTCTCCCCCCCCCCATCACTCTCCTCTCCCCCCCCCCGTCACTCTCCTCTCCCCCCCCCCCCCCGTCACTCTCCTCTCCCCCCCCCCGTCACTCTCCTCTCCCCCCCCCCGTCACGCTCCTCTCCCCCCCCCCCCCGTCACGCTCCTCTCCCCCCCCCCCGTCACGCTCCTCTCCCCCCCCCCCCGTCACGCTCCTCTTCCCCCCCCCCCGTCACTCTCCTCTCCCCCCCCCCCCCCCGTCACTCTCCTCTTTCCCCCCCCGTCACTCTCCTCTTTTCCCCCCCCCCGTCACTCTCCTCTTCCCCCCCCCCTCGTCAATCTCCTCTCTCCCCCCCGTCACTCTCCTCTCTCCCCCCCCACCCCCCCGTCACTTTCCTCTTCCCCACACCCCCCCGTCACTCTCCTCTTCCCCCCCCCGTCACTCTCCTCTTCCCCCCCCCCGTCACTCTCCTCTTCCCCCCCCCCCCGTCACTCTCCTCTTCCCCCCCCCCCCGTCACTCTCCTCTCCCCCCCCCCCCCCGTCACTCTCCTCTCCCCCCCCCCCCGTCACTCTCCTCTCCCCCCCCCCCCCGTCACTCTCCTCTTCCCCCCCCCCCGTCACTCTCCTCTTTTCCCCCCCCCCTCGTCAATCTCCTCTCTTCCCCCCCGTCACTCTCCTCTCTCCTCTTCCCCCCCCCCTCGTCAATCTCCTCTCTCCCCCCCGTCACACTCCTCTCTCCCCCCCCACCCCCCCGTCACTTTCCTCTTCCCCCCCCCCCCCGTCACTCTCCTCTCCCCCCCCCCCCCCCCGTCACTCTCCTCTCCCCCCCCCCCGTCACTCTCCTTTCCCCTCCCCCCGTCACTCTCCTTTCCTCCCCCCCCCCCCCCGTCACTCTCCTTCTCCCCCCCGTCACTCTCCTCCCCCCCCCCCAGTCTCTCTTCTTTCCCCCCCCAGTCTTTCTCCTTTCACCCCCTCCAGTCTCGCTCCTCCCTCCCCCCGCTACCCAGTCACTCTCCTTCCTCCCCCCCCCCCCCCGTCACTCTCCTTCCTCCCCACCCCCCCCGCAACCCAGTCACTCTCCTCCCTCCCCCCCCCCACCCAATCACTCTCCTTCCTTCCCCCCCCCCCCCCCCCGCCCCCGTCACTCTCCTTCCTCCCCCCCGTCACCCAGTCACTCTCCTCCCTCTCCCCCCACCCAGTCACTCTCCTTCCTCCTTCCCCCCCCCGCCCCCGTCACTCTCCTTCCAACCCCACTCCCCCCCCGTCACTCTCCTTCCAACCCCACTCCCCCCCCCGTCACTCTCCTTCCTCCCCCCCGTCACTCTCCTTCCTCCCCTCTTCCTCCGCCCCGTCACTCTCCTTCCTCCCCTCCTCCCCCCCCCCCGTCACTCTCCTCTCACCCCGCCTCCGGTCACACTCCTCTCTTCC
>NC_091977.1:407380778-407518278 GCF_044704955.1 Pristiophorus japonicus
CTAATAGCATCCTCCTCGCAGCTCACACTGCCACCCAACTTAGTATCATCCGCAAATTTGGAGATACTGCATTTAATCCCCTCGTCTAAATCATTAATGTACAATGTAAACAGCTGGGGCCCCAGCACAGAACCTTGCGGCACTCCACTAGTCACTGCCTGCCATTCTGAAAAGTACCCGTTTACTCCTACTCTTTGCTTCCTGTCTGACAACCAGTTCTCAATCCACGTCAGCACACTACCCCCAATCCCATGTGCTTTAACTTTGCACATTAATCTCTTGTGTGGGACCTTGTCGAAAGCCTTCTGAAAGTCCAAATATACCACATCAACTGGTTCTCCTTTGTCCACTTTACTGGAAACATCCTCAAAAAATTCCAGAAGATTTGTCAAGCATGATTTCCCTTTCACAAATCCATGCTGACTTGGACCTATCATGTCACCATTTTCCAGATGCACTGCTATGACATCCTTAATAATTGATTCCATCATTTTACCCACTACTGAGGTCAGGCTGACCGGTCTATAATTCCCTGTTTTCTCTCTCCCTCCTTTTTTAAAAAGTGGGGTTACATTGGCTACCCTCCACTCCATAGGAACTGATCCAGAGTCAATGGAATGTTGGAAAATGATTGTCAATGCATCCGCTATTTCCAAGGCCACCTCCTTAAGTACTCTAGGATGCAGGCCATCAGGCCCTGGGGATTTATCTGCCTTCAATCCCATCAATTTCCCCAACACAATTTCCCGACTAATAAAGATTTCCCTCAGTTCCTCTTCCTTACTAGACCCTCTGACCCCTTTTATATCCGGAAGGTTGTTTGTATCCTCCTTAGTGAATACCGAACCAAAGTACTTGTTCAATTGATCCGCCATTTCTTTGTTCCCCGTTATGACTTCCCCTGATTCTGACTGCAGGGGACCTACGTTTGTCTTCACCAACCTTTTTCTCTTTACATACCTATAGAAACTTTTGCAATCCGCCTTAATGTTCCCTGCAAGCTTCTTCTCGTACTCCATTTTCCCTGTCCTAATCAAACCCTTTGTCCTCCTCTGCTGAGTTCTAAATTTCTCCCAGTCCCCAGGTTCGCTGCTATTTCTGGCCAATTTGTATGCCACTTCCTTGGCTTTAATACTATCCCTGATTTCCCTAGATAGCCACGGTTGAGCCACCTTCCCCTTTTTATTTTTACGCCAGACAGGAATGTACAATTGTTGTACTTCATCCATGCGGTCTCTAAATGTCTGCCATTGCCCATCCACAGTCAACCCCCTAAGTATCATTCGCCAATCTATCCTAGCCAATTCTCGCCTCATACCTTCAAAGTTACCCTTCTTTAAGTTCTGGACCATGGTCTCTGAATTTACTGTTTCATTCTCCATCCTAATGCAGAATTCCACCATATTATGGTCACTCTTCCCCAAGGGGCCTCGCACAATGAGATTGCTAATTAATCCTCTCTCATTACACAACACCCAGTCTAAGATGGCCTCCCCCCTAGTTGGTTCCTCAACATATTGGTCTAGAAAACCATCCCTTATGCACTCCAGGAAATCCTCCTCCACCGTATTGCTTCCAGTTTGGCTAGCCCAATCTATGTGCATATTAAAGTCACCCATTATAACTGCTACACCTTTATTGCATGCACCCCTAATTTCCTGTTTGATGCCCTCCCCAACATCCCTATTACTGTTTGGAGGTCTGTACACAACTCCTACTAACGTTTTTTGCCCTTTGGTGTTCTGCAGCTCTACCCATATAGATTCCACATCATCCAAGCTAATGTCTTTCCTAACTATTGCATTAATCTCCTCTTTAACCAGCAATGCTACCCCACCTCCTTTTCCTTTTATTCTATCCTTCCTGAATGTTGAATACCCCTGAATGTTGAGTTCCCAGCCCTGATCATCCTGGAGCCACGTCTCCGTAATCCCAATCACATCATATTTGTTAACATCTATTTGCACAATTAATTCATCCACCTTATTGCGGATACTCCTTGCATTAAGACACAAAGCCTTCAGGCTTGTTTTATTAACACCCTTTGTCCTTTTAGAATTTTGCTGTACAGTGGCCCTTTTTGTTCTTTGCCTTGGGTTTCTCTGCCCTACACTTTTCCTCATCTCCTTTCTGTCTTTTGCTTTTGGCTCCTTTTTGTTTCCCTCTGTCTCCCTGCATTGGTTCCCATCCCCCTGCCATATTAGTTTAAATCCTCCCCAACAGCACTAGCAAACACTCCCCCGAGGACATTGGTTCCAGTCCTGCCCAGGTGCAGACCGTCCGGTTTGTACTGGTCCCACCTCCCCCAGAACCGGTCCCAATGCCCCAGGAATTTGAATCCCTCCCTGCTGCACCACTGCTCAAGCCACGTATTCATCTGCGCTATCCTGCGATTCCTACTCTGACTATCACGTGGCACTGGTAGCAATCCCGAGATTACTACTTTTGAGGTCCTACTTTTTAATTTAGCTCCTAGCTCCTTAAATTCGTTTCGTAGGACCTCATCCCTTTTTTTGCCTATGTCGTTGGTACCAATGTGCACCACGACAACTGGCTGTTCTCCCTCCCATTTCAGAATGTCCTGCACCCGCTCCGAGACATCCTTGACCCTTGCACCAGGGAGGCAACATACCATCCTGGAGTCTCGGTTGCGGCCGCAGAAACGCCTATCTATTCCCCTCACAATTGAATCCCCTATCACTATCGCTCTCCCACTCTTTTTCTTGCCCTCCTGTGCAGCAGAGCCAGCCACGGTGCCATGAACTTGGCTGCTGCTGCCCTCCCCTGATGAGTCATTCCCCTCAACAGTACCCAAAGCGGTGTATCTGTTTTGCAGGGGGATGACCGCAGGGGACCCCTGCACTACCTTCCTTGCTCTACTCTTCCTGCTGGTCTTCCATTCCCTATCTGGCTGTGGACCCTTTCCCTGCGGTAAGACCAACTCACTACACGTGATACTCACGTCATTCTCAGCATCGTGGATGCTCCAGAGTGAATCCACCCTCAGCTCCAATTCCGTAACGCGGACCGTCAGGAGCTGGAGGCGGATACACTTCCCGCACACATAGTCGTCAGGGACACCGGAAGCGTCCCTGAGTTCCCACATGGTACAGGAGGAGCATAACACCCGACCGAGCTCTCCTGCCATGACTTAACCCTTAGATACACTTAAACTGGTAATAACAATGTTAAAAGTTACTGACCAATATAAGAAGAAAAAGAAAAACTACTCACCAATCACCAGCCAATCACTTACCCCCTAGGCTGTGACGTCACCTTTGTTTTTTTGCCTTCTCCCTGTAGCTGCACCGGTACGCCTCTCGCCGACCCCGGACTCGCGCTGCTCCGAGCTCCCGCCTCCTCGACTGACTGCTCCGAGCTCCCGCTGGCCTTTATAGGCCTCTCGCCGACCCCGGACTCGCGCTGCTCCGAGCTCCCGCCTCCTCGACTGACTGCTCCGAGCTCCCGCTGGCCTTTATAGGCCTCTCGCCGACCCCGGACTCGCGCTGCTCCGAGCTCCCGCCTCCTCGACTGACTGCTCCGAGCTCCCGCTGGCCTTTATAGGCCTCTCGCCGACCCCGGACTCGCGCTGCTCCGAGCTCCCGCCTCCTCGACTGACTGCTCCGAGCTCCCGCTGGCCTTTATAGGCCTCTCGCCGACCCCGGACTCGCGCTGCTCCGAGCTCCCGCCTCCTCGACTGGATACAGATAGCGAACCCAAAGATGCAGAGAACAGTGGAAATCCTGGAGATATTTTCGGAGGGGGATGATTGGGAAACTTTTGTGGAGCAACTCAACCAATACTTCGTGGCCAACGAGCTAGATGGGGAAGAGAACGCTGCCAAACGAAGGGCGATCATCCTCACCGTCTGTGGGGCACCAACGTATGGCCTCATGAAGAATCTGCTCACTCCAGCAAAACCCACGGAGAAATCGTACAACGATTTATGCACACTGGTCCAAGAGCATGTGAACCCGAAGGAAAGCGTTCTGATGGTGAGGTACCTGTTCTACACCTACAAAAGGCCTGAAGGCCAGGAATTGGCGAGTTATGTTGCTGAGCTGAGACGCCTTGCAGGACATTGTGAATTTGAAGGACATTTGGAGCACATGCTCAGACACTTTTTCGTACTTGGCATTGACCACGAAACCATACTTCGTAAACATTTGACTGCAGAGACCCCAACCTTGAGTAAGGCCATAGTGATAGCCCAGGCGTTCATTTCCACCAGTGACAATACAAAGCAAATCTCTCAGCACACAAGTGCTGCTACAAGTACTGTGAACAAAGTGATGTTGTTTTTGAATCGTAACATACAGAGCAGGTCACACATACCTGCAGCTGCACGTCTGCAGATGTCTCAGAGTCCACCATCAAGGGTGATGAATGCAAGGCCATGAACACCTTGTTGACACTGCGGGGGTGATCATCATTTCCATTCATGCCGATTCAAAGGGTACATTTGCAAGGGCTGTGGAACAATGGGACACCTCCAATGAGTGTGTAGGTGAGCTGCTAATCCTGCTAAACCTGCAAATCACCATGTTGCAGAGGAGGACAGATCCACGGAGGATCATGATGAACCACAGCCTCGGATAAAGGAGGCAGAGGTACATGGGGTGCACACCTTCACCACAAATCTTCCCCCGATAATGCTGAATGTAGAACTAAATGGATTCCTGGTGTCAATGGAGCCGGACAAGGGCGCGAGCCAGTCCATCATGGGCAAAAAGACTTTCGAAAGACTGTGGTGCAACAAGGCCTCAATGCCAGTCTTAACTCCAGTTCGCACGAAACTAAGAACTTACACAAAAGAACTGATTCCTGTAATCGACAGTGCTACCGTAAAGCACTACGATGGAGCGGTGCACAAGCTACTACTCTGGGTGGTACCGGGCGATGATCCCACACTGCTCGGCAGGAGCTGGCTGGGAAAGATACGCTGGAACTGGGATGACGTCCGAGCGCTATCGCCTGCTGACGATACTTTGTGTGCCCAGGTCTTAAACAAATTTCCTTCGCTGTTCAAACCAGGCATCGGGAAATTCCAAGGAGCAAAAGTGCAGATCCACCTAATTCTAGGGGTGCGACCCATCCATCACAAGGCGAGAGCAGTACTGTACATGATGAGAGAACGGGAAGAGATCGAGCTAGACCGGCTGCAACGAGAGGGCATCATTTCACCGATAGAGTTCAACGAGTGAGCCAGTCCTATCATTCCAGTCCTCAAGGGAGACGGCACCATCAGAATCTGTGGCGATTACAAAGTAACTATCAATCATTTCTCCCTGCAGGACTAATACCCACTACAAAAGGCCGACGACCTCTTTCCAACGCTGGTGGGAAGAAAGACATTCATGAAGCTGGATCTGACTTCAGCCTACATGACACAGGAGCTGGAGGAATCATCGAAGGCCCTCACCTGCATCGACACGCACAAAAGTCTTTTTGTTTATAACAGACGCCCCTTTGGAATCCGATCAGCGGCAGCGATATTCCAGAGAAACATGGAAAGCTTACTGAAGTCGGTCCCGCACACCGTGGTCTTCCAGGACGACATTTTGGTCACAGGTCAGAACACAGTCGAGCATCTGCAGCACCTGGAGGAGGTTCTTAGTCGAATCAACCACGTGGGGCTCAGGTTAAAATGCTTAAAGTGCATTTTCCTGGCACCTGAAGTTGAGTTCTTGGGAAGGAGGATTGCGGCAGATGGCATCAGGCCCACCAACGTGAAGACGGAGGCAATCAAGAACGCACCGATGCCACAGAACATAACGGAGCTGCGGTCATTTCTGGGACCCCTGAACTACTTTGGTAACTTCTTACCGGGACTTAGCACACTGTTAGAACCACTTCATGTCTTACTACGAAAAGGGGACGAATGGGTTTGGGGCAAAAGCCAAGAAAATGCCTTTGTAAAAGCAAGAAAATTGTTATGCTCAAACAAATTGCTTGTGTTGTATGATCCATGTAAGGTTTTGGTACTAGCATGTGATGTGTCGTCATATGGCGTCGGGTGTGTGTTGCAACAAGCTAATGATTTCAGGAAACTGCAACCGGTTGCTTATGCATTCAGGAATCTGTCTAAGGCTGAGAAAGCCTACAGCATGATGAGAAAGAAGCGTTAGCCTGTGTCTATGGAGTAAAGAAAGTGCATCAATACCTGTTTGGGCTAAAATTCGAATTGGAAACCAACCATAAGCCACTTATATCCCTGTTTTCCAAGAGTAAAGGGATAAATACCAACACATCGGCCCTCATCCAGAGATGGGCGCTCACGTTGTCCGCATACAACTATGCTATTCGCCACAGGCCAGGCACAGAAAACTGCGCCGATGCTCTCAGTAGGCTGCCATTGCCCATCACGGGGGTGGAAATGGTGCAGCCTGCAGATCTAGCCATGATTATGGAAGCATTTGAGAGTGATAGAGAATTCAAACTCTGCAGCCTGGCTGCAGTTTTTGAGAAAACACAGACCACATTGCATTAAGTCATCAATCAACTTGACATTTTAGGACCTTGGGTAACGAGCCAATTAAAGGCTAACAGACTATTAATTGAGCCAATAAGGTCAAAGAAGGCGAGTTCTTTTCTGTAAATTGAACCAGGTATAAGTACAGCCATTTTGGCCATGTGGTCTCAGAAGGACAAAGGCCTGGCTTAAAGCCAAGAGCTTGTTGCTGCTGCCAGAATAAAGTTACATTGAAACTACAATCGGAGTTGGCATTTCATTGGAAATTAAGAGATCTAACAATTTTGTCGGCACGAACAGGATCGCTGAGGGAAGAAACTGAATTTTGCACATCGGACCTACATACTGAGGTAAGGACTCCTCTTTATAAAAGTCCTCGGTCAAAAGTCTAAATTCGCCTCTCCTTCTACGTGATTCCGAAAGCCTCCGGTTTGCGAACCCTCCGGTTGGTAGTCGGCTCGAGGTCCCATAGATGTCTAACTTCGACAGTGTGTTAGTTAATTAATCACCGACCTACTGATCGGCTGGAAAGCCTACACTTGAGACCCCAGTAAAGAAATCAGTATTATGGCAGCAGGAGATAAGAGCAAAGAATTGCCTACAACTGTTAAAGGCGGGTGGGCACCACCTGAGGTTTCGATAGATGAAATCCTCCAACAGTTGAGAGAATACATAGAGCAACAATTCAACTTATCTAAAACCTGTATTAAGATCGAACAAAAGTACGGAACCTCCAAAGGGCAATGGTCCTTGGACGAGATTAAAAGGGTCTGGGGAAAAACAACCCGTATGAAAAATAAAGAGCGAACTAGATGGTCCCTAGCCGTTATGGGACAGATCCGAAAGCGGAATGAAATTATAATTCATTCCCAACATGATCGAGAACTGACCAGTACAAAGGACCAATTGCAAGCTGTTTGTGCACAGCTGCGACAGAAAAGACTTGAACTTGAAAAGTCGGAAGCGGAAGTTAAAGATCTTAAAGGTGAAATTAAAGAATGGAAAAAATCATTAGGTCAAGAGACAGTAATAGGAAAAGAAAAATGTATCGGTCAATTCCCAGGGTACCCATGTTTGGATAAATTAAAAGCGCAAACGCGAAGACACGACCGAGGAATAGATACGGATTCTGAGTCCTCCAACGATACAGGGTCGGAGGATGAAGAATTAGGGGTGCGCTTTGCCCCGTTTAAAAAAAGACGAGTTGTAGTCAAATCAGAAGAGACTGCGGGTGAGGGCGGAACCAAAAAAACGAAGAAAAGGCTGTATGAAAAATATTTAGTTCATGATCCGGCAGACCCAGAGAACATTGATAAATGGGCCAAGGAATTGCCCAATCCAAAGAAAGGGGGAGTGAAAACGTGGGACCAATTGGAGCGCTTAAGAAATATATATCAACTTCATCCCTGGGACGGAGTGCAAATTTTGACCATAATGGTGGCAAAAACACAGGGAAGAAAATTGCACGACAAGGTAGAAGAAGCTTTGGGGCAGGATGAGCAAGAATTAGACGCAGGATGGGAGGCAGTTAAACACTGGCTGCAAGCCTTCAGTCCAGCCAAGACAGATTGGGGAAAAATTGCAGCCTGCCAACAGAAAAGAACAGAGGAGGTCCTGGAGTATGATGAGCGGTTTAGATGCACGTGGCTAGAACATTCGGGTATGAATAATACGGATGAGGAAATGGATGAACAAGTGTTTGGACCCCTGAAAACAGCTTTCATGGCAGGTCTAAAGCCAGAACTGTCCAAAATGCTTAAGGTAGTGTTACCGGACTGGGAAGGTAGAGGAACTACCTTTGCAGTATTGGTGGATCGATGTAACCAATTAGATCGGGATATGGGAGCTAAAGTCCGAGCTGTACAGGCTATGGGATGGAAATCCCAGGATTCCGATAAAAGAGTTAGAAGGAAAATTACGCGAAAAATGTCATTATTGTGGGAAAGAAGGTCACTGGGCCAAGACGTGCAGGGCAAAACAGCAAGGTCACGGCCGGGGAAGAGGACGCAGCCAGGGATACAATTCAGCCAACAAACCAGGCTTGTCACAAGATAACGACCTTATAGAAGCATTTAAGCGACTGACAATACAACAACAGAAGGAGTTACTTGGGATAGCAAAAAACGATTAGAACCCACCCTGGCCTCCCTCCTCGCACTAATACAACAAAGGGGAGATGGGCTATATATAACTGTGAGGGTGGGCGATAAGGATGTGAACTGTCTTTTAGACACAGGGGCGGAATTAACATGCTTACCCCTACAATATGGAGACTTTTTGCCGTTGGATGGTAGGGCACGTACAGCCTATGGAGTTGGGGGCCATAAAATGGAAATTAAAAGGACAACACCGGTACTTATAGGGCTGGGTCCACATGAACTAACCACGCCGGTCTGGATAGGCCCAGTAGTTGAACCCATTTTGGGAATGGACGTTCTAATCCAAGTAAATTCATCGTTGCATTTTGAGGATGGTCGGGTGACATGGTCAATTAGAACTTTGAAGAAAGAAGAATTGAAGGAACACCCGATACGGGCTAAAGATAAGAACGATTGTGGCCTACTCCAGATGGAGCCTGCGTCATTTACCGGGACCAAGCCTCCATGCACTAAACAGTATCCCATCAGTCCAACTGCCATCGCGGGAATCTTACCGGTTATTCAGCAATTGGAGAAACAAGGGGTGCTTATTAAAACGCATAGCTCCTCCAATAGCCCCGTGTGGCCGGTACAGAAATCTAATGAGACTTGCCATTTGACTGTCGATTATAGGAAAGCTAACCAGTGTATTGATCAAAAAGCTCCTTTGGTCGCAGATCCCTCCACCATTTTTAATGCCCTCAAACCCGAACATAAATATTTCTCGGTTATAGATATGGCCAACGGATTTTGGTCGGTGCCTCTGGCACCGGAGGTTCGACAGTGGTTTGCTTTCACTGTCCAAGGTCAACAGTATACTTGGACCCGGTTACCGCAGGGTTTCCACAACAGCCCTACAGTATTCCACATGGCTTTACAAAGCCATTTGCGAGAATGACCTCCTCTGTCATCCACAGTTATCCAATATGTAGACGATATCCTGCTAGCTTCAAACACGGAAGAACAACATGAACAAGATTTACGAGCTTTGCTGGACCACCTTTGGCTGAAAGGACATAAAGCCAGCATCGACAAAGCACAAATATCCCAAGAAGAGGTTGTATACCTGGGACAAAAGATTTCACAAGGAAAGAGAGAACTTACTCAGGATAAATCTGCAGCCATTCGGGCTGCTAAAAAACCCACCACTATTCAGGAACTAAGGTCTTTTTTGGGATTGTGTAATTTTAACAGAAATTGGATTGACTCCTTCACACTGCTTGCTCAGCCATTGAATGATATCTTAAAGGGGAAACGTGCCTCTAAAGAAGCCATCACCCTCACTAAGGAACAGCAAGAAGCCTTCCTGAATTTGAAAAAGGCTTTGTGTTCGGCACCAGCTCTGGGAATCCCTGACAGTGGTAAGCCATTTATCCTGTTTGTCCATGAGAAAGAAGGATATATGACAGCTATACCGACACAAGAACATGCGGATCGGCAAAGACCTATTGGCTATTATTCGGCAAAACTGGATGCGGTAGCCCTCGGATGGGGAAGTTGCCTAAGGGCCATGGAAGCTACATGTCGAGTGGTAATGATCACTGCGGGTCTAGTCCTCGACCAAAAGCTGATTGTCAAGTGTCCCCACACCATTTACACTTTGCTGTCTATGAATAGAATGTCTCAGGTGACGGCAGCTAGATGGACCCGTTAGACAGCAGTTTTGGAAGCTCCTAATCTCCATATCGTCCGGGCCAGCCCGGTTAATCCCGCAACTATGCTCCCGATGTCAGAATCGAGGGAGCAAGAGGGGGGAGGATGTGAAGAGCATGACTGCGTGGAGATTTTAAAAGAAACAGAAGAAGCAGCCTTAGCAGCAGAGGAGCCTCTGCACAACCCAGACCTCATCCTGTTTACAGATGGTTCCTCCTTTGTTGACAATGGTACCAGAAAAACAGGATGGGCAGTTACAACCTTATATGAGGTAGTGGCAAAAGGATGTTTACCCTCAGGAACGTCAGCACAACAGGCTGAGTTACGGGCCCTGTCAGAAGCATTTCGAATAGCAGAAGGACAGACAGCTAATATCTACACAGATTCGCGTTATGCTTTTGGAGCCGCTCATGACTTTGGTCTGTGATGGCGGAAAAGGGGATTCCTCACTGCTGCTGGTACACCTATCCGAAATGGAAAAGAAGTCCGAGACTTACTAGAGGCCATACAATTACTTCAGGAAGTGTCCATCCTGAAGTGTAAGGCCCATACCAAGGAAAATAACACAGAAGCACAGAGAAATGCCCTAGCCAACCAGGCAGCTAAAGATGCCACCTCACAGGGCATTCCCCCAGGAGAACCAACACAGATGTGCAGATTGAAAGCACTCAGGACTCTGACATGAGACCTTCAAACAATGCAAGGCGAGTGCTCCCGAGAGGAAAAATGGACATGAATTGAGGCAGGAATTAAGCTATGTGAAGATGGTGTCTGGGGACAAAGAGTTACCGACAAGCCAGTCACGCCACAAGTGCTTATGCCTTTTTTAGCCCAACAGATCCACTCGTGGGGACATTTGGCCTCACAACAGATGATGGCACGGTTCCAGAAAAGCTGGTGGGGTCGGGGATTTAAAAAACATGCCCAACTGGTAGCAGACCGCTGTGTGGTCTACCAGAAAAATAATTCTGGACCCATCAGTTGGGTCCCCCTGCCCCTGTCGGACCATTCCAGTATCTGCAGGTTGATTATATATCTCTTCCTTCATGCCAAGGATACACTAACATTCTTGTCATGGTCGATAGATTCTCTAGATGGGTAGAAGCTGTCCCAACTAAAAGAGCCACAGCCAATCACACTGCAAAGGTCTTGTGTAAGGATTACATTCCCCGATGGGGAGTCTCGAGTAGCATTGATTCAGATCAGGGAACACACTTCACAGGTGCTGTCTGCCAAGAAGTCTGTAGGTTACTGAACATTACGTGGGATTTACACTGTCCTTATCATCCACAATCATCAGGACAAGTAGAGTGAATGAATCGAACTCTGAAACAACAGCTCGCCAAATATCACCAAGAAGGAACACCATGGCCCCAGGCACTACTAATAGTGCTATGTAGCATTAGGGCAACCCCGAACAGAACTACAGGTCTAAGCCCATTTGAAATTATAACAGGAAGACCCATGTCGCTGCCAAGAACTATTGATTTACGGAAAGCTGATGTTCACTTAATGAGTGACACTTTGTTATCATACTGTCAGAACCTAACCAATGCTATTAGTTCTGTTTCCCGACAGGTATCGGCAGCTTGGGGTAATCCACCCGAAGGAGGACATGACATCATCCCGGGAGTCTGGGTGTATGTGAAAAAGTTGCATAAAGAACCTTTGCATGCCAAGTGGGAGGGACCTTATCAAGTGTTATTGACCACCCAGGCAGCTGTTAAAGTCCAAGGAAAGAAAGCCTGGATCCATGCTTCACACGTTAAACGAGCACCTGTAACTGAAGCTGAAATCTAATAAGGACAATTAGTTTTTGCCAAAATGTATAAATTTACTGTATTACTGATTGTAGGTATTCTAGGCATAGGCCTACTTCTTACTAGCCGACCCTCTGCACCAAAGGGAAATAGTAGGGTAGCAAGGGAATTACATGTAAATATCTTTTTATATATGCCATACATTTATGCCAAACAAGGTAACATTTCTAGTTGTTGGGTATGTGCGCATATTCCTATTCACTCAAAGGGAGGGCTTCCCTTGAGGCCAGTTCCCTTGAATATCTCGGAAATGGCTGAGTGGATAATTAATCAAAACAAAACAGGCAATGCGTTTCAGGATATGGAAAACTGGGCACGTAAATGTAAGTCAGCAGGTTACAATCTGACTACCTTTGAAGGGGGATACCAACCGTGCTACAATAATTCCAAACGGCCCCCATTTTTTGTTATCACTAATACAATGGGGATAGGAAGACCGGGGGAATCGGTCTGTCTGATTAGAAACATCAAAGGAGGCCAAAGTATGGGGTATAGTAATTGCTCCCGGAATTATAATATAATCAAGCCACGGTACCGTCCAAACTGGACCGATGTGGGAATTTTTAATGTAACGGGGATTCTGAATAAAACAGATGGAAAAGCCTGGACAGGCCCCGGAGTTTTGCTGAAAAAGAAACAGCTAAACTTCATTGCCTATAATGGCACCTATTGGGTGTGTGGCCACAAGGCCTACCCTTGGCTGCCCCAGAATTGGACGGGATCCTGCTATTTAGCCTACATTGTGCCTTATATGTATCCTATAAAGTCACTGTCGGAACATTTACACCATCCTAAGAGAGCTATCACAGAAACAGAGAGGTTCTTTGCCATTCTGATCCCCAGGTATGGGACCGCCAGACTGGCAAGGGAATCCATTAACATCGCATCCGTTGTGGAACGGGTAGCCAATGATACCTCAGAGGCCCTAGTTAAAATCAATGCAGGAATGGCAGCAATCCGCACAGTAGCCCTACAGAATAGACTGGCCCTTGATTACATCCTGGCTGAAAAGGGAGGTACTTGCGCCCTACTCGGAACTGAGTGTTGCACGTATATCCCAGATAGCTCCGAAGAAATTACCCACTTAGCGGAGCATATCCAAAAGGAGGTAGAAAAACTTAAGCAACCCCCATCATTCACTTTGTGGAGCGGAGCCACTGAATGGCTAGGTTCAATAGGAACTTCATTGGTGGAAGGTTTAATTCTAGTCGTTGTAATGATTTTACTTTTATATTGTTTGTTTATGTTGATTAAATGTTGTTGCGACCAGGCGGCTGTAGCTGCTGTCCCGCAGGTGAGACACCTTGCAGGTCCCAGCAGACCATCTGTACATGGCACAGGGGTATGTTATGCTTAAGGGAAGGTTGTTTACTGGTTGAATTAAGATATTGATTTGGATTAAATTGGAATAAGGTTAATTAACCTACTAAAACCAGACTTCCATTGTGGCCACGATGGAATTCGGGTTGGTGTAAATTTGTGTGGAAGCTACTAATCCGGACATGTGGCGAAACACATCAACAAATTTTAGAAGGAAACTCTATTAACATGTATGAAATTATTTTGTAGAATGTTTAACCAGTGATAGCTGATGTTTTATGATTCAGTTTGTGAAAGAATCAAAGGGGGGAATTGATAGAGAATTCAAGCTCTGCAGCCTGGCTGCAGTTTTTGAGAAAACACAGACCACATTGCATTAAGTCATCAATCAACTTGACATTTTAGGACCTTGGGTAGCGAGCCAATTAAAGGTTAACAGACTATTAATTGAGCCAATAAGGTCAAAGAAGGTGAGTTCTTTTCTGTAAATTGAACCAGGTATAAGTACAGCCATTTTGGCCATGTGGTCTCAGAAGGAAAAAGGCCTGGCTTAAAGCCAAGAGCTTGTTGCTGCTGTCAGAATAAAGTTACATTAAAACTACAATCGGAGTTCGCATTTCATTGGAAATTAAGAGATCTAACAGAGAGTGAGCAATCACCCGTCACTGCCCGGCAGATCAAAACCTGGACAAGCCAGGACCCCTTATTATCTCTAGTCAAAAGCTGTGTGCTTCACGGGAGCTGGTCCAGTGTCCCAGTGGAAATGCAGGAAGGGATTATGCCGTTCCAGTGGCGCAAAGATGGAATGTCTATACAGGCAGACTGCCTTCTGTGGGGCAATTGAGTAGTGGTCCCCAAGAAGGGCTGAGACACCTTCATCAATGACCTCCACAGTACCCACCTAGGCATCGTGATAATGAAAGCGATAGCCAGATCCCACGTGTGGTGGCCCGGTATCGATGCGGACTCAGAGTCCTGCATTCACAGATGTAATACATGCTCGCAGCTAAGCAATGTACCTAGAGAGGCGCCGCTAAGTTAATGGTCTTGGCCCTCCAAACCATAGTCTAGGGTATACGTCAACTATGCAGGCCCATTCTTGGGAAAAATGTTCCTTGTAGTTGTAGACGCATATTCCAAATGGATTGAATGTGAGATAATGTCGGTTAGCACATCCGCTGCCACTAATGAAAGCCTGCGGGCCATGCTTGCCACTCACGGTTTACCTGACGTCCTGGTGAGCGACAACTGGCCATGTTTTATCAGTGTTGAGTTCAAAGATTTCATGACCCGCAACGGGATCAAACATATCACATCTGCGCTGTTTATACCAGTGTCCAATGGTCAGGCAGAGAGAGCAGTGCAAACTGTCATGTTTGTAACTTTCACATAACTGTAACCTTTATGTAACAACACTGTACATTGTATACACCTGAGTAATGCACACCTTGACCACAGGGGGTGAACTTGTGGGAGATACTCCTCACCTGGTCATCCAGGTATATAAAGGGAGGTCCCATGCAGGGTCAGCACTCCTTGTCCCTGGGAATAAAGGTTCAGGTCATGTAGTGACCTTGTCTACAGTACATGCCTCGTGTGATTCTGTGGTAAGGTGTAAGGACACCACATTTGGCGACGGGAAACGGGAATCAACGACCTACGAGAATGGCCACCAGTAGCACAGAGGAATGGTAGTTTTTCATGAAGGACTGGCTGGAGAGGAAGCGGCTGGCAAGCAGAGGGCACATCTACTGACCAGCTCTGGATCCAAGACGTATGCGCTGATGAAAGACCTGCTCGCACCCGAGAAGCAGGCGGACAAGTCCTTTGAAGAGCTCAGCACTCTGATCGGTGAGCACCTCAAACCGGCGAGCAGTATACACATGGCCCGGCACCAGTTCTATACATGGGAGGGACAAAGCATATCGGACTTCATTGCGGACCTTCGGTGTTTGGCCAGCCTCTGTAAGTTCACAGACGCCTGCAGTGGGGAGATGTTAAGGGATTTATTTTTTAAGGGCATTGGTCATGCCGGGATTTTCAGGAAGCTTATTGAGACCAAGGGCTTGACTTTGGAAAGGGCAACGCTGATAGCTCAGATCTTCATGGCAGGGGAAGAGGAGACGAAGATAATTTACGCGCGCAGCCCTGGTTCCAACGTGACGATGGACCAGGGAGTTAACATTGTAAACGAGACTCAGAACCCCGCAGGCATACAAGGGCAATTCAACACCACTCAGGCAGCAACAGGCTCTAGGGTGGGCCAGCAACAGAGACAATGGCAGGGGGATCGGCAATTCACGCCATCACAAGGGACAATGCGTCCCGGGATGGGACCATTGACACTCAGCAACAGAGTGCTCAGGAGTAATCAAAGAGACAATCAGAGAGGAATGCCTGTTCACAACAATCTCAGCTCATGCTGGAAGTGCGGTGGCAGACTTGCTGCGAAAACCTGTAGGTTTCAACAATTTATCTGTAGAAACTGTAACTTCAGTAGACATCTGGCCAGGATATGCAGAAAGCCCATAGCGAGGCTAGTTTACAAGGCAGAGGAACCAGACAAGGGGTCTGCAAGGCAGGGTGATGCTTGGGGCAAAGCCATGGACACTGAAGTCCAGCAGGTTCATGTGACAGACGTCCATAGCTCGTATATCAAAACGCCACCTATGATGATGAAAGTTCTATTAAATGGCATCCCGGTACGCATGGAGCTGGACACAGGAGCCAGCCAGTCATTTATGAGTGCCCAACAATTTGAAAAACTATGGCCATTCAAAGCTAACAGGCCCAAACTGGAACTCATTGACACGCAGCTACGGAAATACACCAGAGAGATCATCCCAGTACTAGGCAGTGCAAACTTGGTGGTCACACACAATGGATCGGAGAACCGGCTGCCACTCTGGATTGTCCCGGGGAATGGTCCCGCGCTCTTGGGGAGGAGCGGGCTAGCCAAGATGAACTGGAAATGGGGGGGCATGTGCACGCAAAGTTCTGTGGAACGAAGTTCATGCTCACAGGTCCTACAGAAATTCGAGCCACTTTTTCAAACAGATGTCGGGACCTTTAAGGGCACCAAAGTAGTGATACACACCACCCCGGACACCAGACCAGTGCACCACAAAGCCAGAGCCGTGCCGTATGTGATGTGTGAGAGAATTGAGAGTGAGTTGGACAGGCTGCTAAAAGAGGGCATAATTTCGCCTGTTGAATTCAGTGACTGGGCAAGCCCCATCGTTCCTGTCCTTAAAGCGGATGGCTCGATCAGGATTTGTGGCGACTACAAGGCCACCATCAACCGAGTGTCACTACAGGACCAATACTTGCTTCCGAGAGCGGAGGATCTTTTTGCCACGCTGGCAGGCGGCAAGCTGTTCACCAAGTTGGACCTCAATTCAGCCTACATGACTCAGGAACTGGCTGAAGAATCCAAGCTTCTGACCACCATTACTATGCATAAGAGACTATTCGTTTACAACAGGTGTCCGTTTGGCATTCGTTCAGCGGCCGTTATCTTCCAGAGGAACATGGAAAGCTTGCTTAAATCCATCCCTGGAACAATCGTATTTCAGGATGACATTCTAATCACGGGTCGAGACACCGAGGAACACCTCCACAACTTGGAGGAGTTGCTACGCTGACTGGACCGGGTAGGCTTGCGGCCAAAGAAGTCCAAGTGTGTGTTTTTGGCCCCAGAGGTCGAGTTTTTGGGCAGGAGGGATGCCGCAGATGGGATCCGGTCTACCGAATCCAAAACGGAGGCAATCCGTCGTGCGCCCAGGCCTGGCAACACATCGGAGTTGCAGTCATTTCTGGGACTATTGAAGTACTTCAGGAACTTTTTGCCAAACTTAAGCACATTGTTGGAGCCGCTGCATGTGCTCCTGCGTAAGGGTTGTGAATGGTTTTGGGGGGACTGTCAAGAACGGGCTTTCAATCGGGCGCGGAATCTGCTTTGTTCTAACAAGCTGTTAACCTTGTACAACCCCTGTAAGAAATTGGTTTTAACGCGTGATGCATCATCCTATGGGGGTGGGTGCATGTTGAAGCAGAGTAATGATGAGGGCCAACTCCAACCTGTGGCTTATGCCTCCAGGTCGCTCTCCCAGGCAGAACGGGGATATGGGATGGTTGAAAAGGAAGCACTCGCATGTGTCTACGGGGTGCAAAAGATGCACCAGTACCTTTTCGGCAGAAGGTTCGAGTTAGAAATGGACCACAAACCGTTAACATCCCTGTTGTCCGACAGCAAGGCTGTCAATGCCAATGCGTCAGCTCGCATACAGCGGTGGGCCCTCACGCTGGCTGCGTATGATTACACAATACGGCACCGGCCAGGCACCGAAAATTGTGCTGACGCGCTCAGCAGGCTCCCACTGGCAACCGTAGGGGGCGTCGGAACAAAGACCGGAGATTGTCATGACCGTTGAGGCTTTCGACGCCGCAGGCTCCCCCATCACAGCCCGACAGATCACAATCTAGACAAACAGAGACCCCCTCCTATCTCTGATTAAGAAATGTGTCCTGACTGGGGATTGGGCGCCCGCACCCGGAGCGTGCCCCCAGGAGGTCAGACCGTTTCACAGACGGATGGACAAGCTCTCCATCCAAGCCGACTGCCTGCTATGGGGCAGCCGGGTAGTCATGCCCCAGAAAGGAAGGGAAGCACTCATAATGGAACTCCACAGCGAGCACCCAGGCATCGTGCTAATGAAGACCATTGCCCGGTCACATGTATGGCGGCCGGGAATTGACTCAGACCTGGAACACTGGGTTCGCATGTGCACGACATGTGCTCAGCTGGGAAATGCCCCCAAGGAGACCCCACTCAGCCCGTGGCCCTGGCCCACCAAGCCATGGTCACGTATTCACATAGACTACGCGGGCCCGTTCATGGGAAAAATGTTCCTGATTGTTGTCGATGCATACTCGAAATGGATCGAGTGCATCATATTGAATTTGTGCACGACATCCACCACCGTGGAAAGTCTGCGTACGGTCTTTGCGACCCACGGCTTGCCGGACATCCTGGTTAGCGATAATTGCCAGTGTTTCACTAGCTATGAATTCCAGGAGTTTATGTCGGATAATGGTATCAAACACGTCAGGGCAGCACCGTTGAAGCCAGCTTCCAATGGCCAGGTGGAACGTGCAGTTCAAATCATAAAACAGGGCATGCTCCGGATTCAAGGACCCTTCCTTCAGTACCGCCTATCGCGCCTCCTGCTGGCCTATAGGTCCCGCCCGTATTCGCTCACGAGAGTCCCGCCCGCGGAACTACTCATGAAACGCACGCTTAAAACGTGGCTGTCCCCCATTCATCAGACCTGTCAGACATTGTTGAGGGCAAGCGCCAGTCCCAAATCGAGTGCCATGATTGCAACTCAGTGGGGAGATGCATAGAAATCGATGACGCTGTATTCGTTCTCAATCATGCTTTGGGACCCAAGTGGCTTGAGGGTACTGTAAGTGGCAAAGAGGGGAATAGGGTCATAGTGGTCAGATTTAACAATGGGCAGATATGCCGCAAACATCTGGACCATGTAAAGAAAAGGTTCAGTATGGACACTGAGGAACCTGAGGAAGATCATGAGATGTCACCCACACCACTGCCAGTGAACGAGCAACAAGGACATTCACCAGCAGGCACAGTCCCTGCGGCCAGCCCGGACAGGCCGGAATCACCTCAGGCGACAGAGATGCATGCCAAGGCCCAACCACCAGAGCCCCAACTGCGGCGCTCCACGAGAGAGCGTCGACCGCCTGAAAGACTCAATCTTTGACCCAAAGACGTTGGGGGGAGGTGATGTCATGTTTGTAACCTTGACATAACTGTAACCTTTATGTAACAACACTGTACACTGTATACACCTGTATGCACACCTTGACCACAGGGGGTGAACTTGTGGGAGACACTCCTCACCTGGTCATCCAGGTATATAAAGGGAGGTCCCACTCAGGGTCAGCACTCTTGGTCCTGGGAATAAAGGTTCAGGTCACGTAGTGACCTTGTCTACAGTACATTCCTCATGTGATTCTATAGTAAGGTGTAAGGACACCACACAAACCATCAAGCAAGGATTGAAGAGGCTAACTGAAGGCTCACTGCAGACTTGCCTATCCAGAGTCCTGCTTAGCTACTGCACGAGACCCCACTCACTTACTGGGATCCCACCTGCTGAACTGCTCATGAAAAGAGCACTTAAGGCAAGGCTCTCATTAGTTCACCCTGATCTACATGAACAGGTAGAGAGCAGGCAGCTTCAACAAAGTGCATACCATGATAGCGCAAATGTGTCATGCGAGATTGAAATCAATGATCCTGTATTTGTATTGAATTATGGACAAGGTCCCAAGTGGCTTCCTGGCACTGTCGTGGCCAAAGAGCGGAGCAGGGTGTTTCGGGTCAAACTTTTAAATGGATTCATTCACTGGAAAAACTTGGACCAAATCAAACTCAGATTTACGGATTATCCTGAGCAACCCACCTTGGATCCTACGTTTTTTATCCCCCAACATACGCACCAGTAGCAACCGACACCACGGTTGACCACAAAGCAGAACCCATCATCCACAGCAGCCCAGCAGGACCCAACACACCAGGCAGCCTAGCAATGCCAGCTGCACAGCAGCCCAGCGAGGGCCCAACAAATGATTCAACAACACCAGCTTTCACACCGAGACGATCAACCAGGGCAAGAAGGGCCCAAGATCGACTCACATTGTAAATATTGGCTTTGCGGGGGGGGGGGGGGGGGAAGTATTGTTATATATGTAAACTTGTATTTACTCTGTACAGCCACCAGAGGGCTCAATCCCTGGAGTCCCAAGGGATCGCATAATCCCTTGGGAGCACAGGTATTTAAGGAGGCCTCACAGGTTGGAGAGGCACTCTGGAGACCTGCAATAAAAGACTACGGTCACATTTTACTTTGAACTCACAGTCTGTCTGACTCTTTCTCCATACATAACACAGGCCACTACAGACCCATTAGTTTTAATTCACCCCCATATAAAGTAATGTAATTAGCTATCATGAGCAACCTTGAGGATTATCTGTACAGTAATAACCTAATAGACAGCAGTCAGTATGGATTCAGAATGGAAAGATTCTACCTTGACTTATTTGTGAAGTGAAATGCCAAGTGGGCTATTGTAAGCCCAACAATGAATTGCAGCTAGACTTCCAAAAGGCATTGACAAAGTTCCACACAAATGGCTGCCAATTAAGTTAAAAAGTGTAGGGATTCAGAGTAAACCTTGGGTATGGATAAGAAACTGGCTGGAGGATACAAAACAATAGGTACTTGTTGGAGGACTTACATCCAGGTGGGGAGAAATACTGATGGATACCCTAGGGATTGGTGTTGGGACCATTATCATTTCTAATTATATTCAATGACTGAGTCAGAGACCCAATCAAAAATGGTCGAACTAGAATAGGCAGTGGAATCAGAGGAATTACAAAATTTGAACAAAATATGCAAGTGGGCAGAATATTGGTAGATGATATTTAATGTGGACAAGTGTAAGGCACTACAAATTGGAAGAAAAAATGGATGACATAAATACTCCATGGTTTATGTTAAAATTGTTAAGGATAAAGTTGGAAGAAATCTAAGAATCTTAGTAGACATGATGCTCAAAATATAGCAATTTCCCTTCCATTGGTGGATTAGCGGCGGAGTGAGAATTACACTTGCCAATGTGAATCCACTATGAATTTGCTGCAATTTCTTTGCAGAATCCTCATTTGCTATGCATGGTTGGTTTAGAGTGGTAATACCACTCCTGATAGGTTTATTACTGCTGGGAGGGAGGAAGATACCATTCTAGTGCAACCTTTGAAAGACTGCAACTAGTTAAATGGCAGTATCACTTTTCTACAAGAATGGCTAAAATAGCAGCAGCTCTGGGGATGGCAGCAGCTGGAAGGGCTCCCAGATTCTTAGGCCGGAATCTTACCAGCCCTGCGAATATGAGTTTGGAGACGGGCCCGCTGTCAAAATGGCCGTGATTGATAGCGGAGAGGAAGTCCGCTCTGAACTTGCCTCCTTGTGTATTTCTGGCTAGGGATTGCAGTTTCGGCACTAAGCGACAAGTAGCCAATTGTGCTAGTTATTTAAGCAGCAT
Organism: Pristiophorus japonicus; assembly: GCF_044704955.1. NCBI lineage: Eukaryota > Metazoa > Chordata > Chondrichthyes > Pristiophoridae > Pristiophorus > Pristiophorus japonicus. The sequence goes on from NC_091977.1 coordinate 407,402,318, forward strand.
TTTACCAGGCCCAAAGGATTTTCCCAAGTTTTTTAGGAGGTTCACGTCCTTCGGGTATCAGGTCAGGTAAGTGTGTAGGGTAATCGACAACTCTGGATTGGTTTGACTAGGTGACAGCTGCAGAAGTGTTATAAAAGCTACCATTTCACAGCTGTTCAATTTCCAGTCAAAGAAGCTGGAGCCTTCAGGATTTGGAATACACTTTTCAGCTTTATGGAAGTTTGAAGTGTTTACAGTGAACTCTCTATCCAGTGTCACCTCCTTTTAGCAATCTCTCTCACCATTGATAGATCGCTTCTGCCATCTTAATTTCAGCTGCCATCTATTCCAGCAGCATCGGTGCCCTTGAAAAAAATCTCACCTTGTTCCTTAGAACCCCACCACGATCAGCCTTAACACCAGACACACTAGGCACACCAGCATCACCAAAAACAACACCAGCCTGCTCCGCAATCACCTGATGCTGCACAGGACACTGGGCATCAGCACCCAACCACATTGCTGCCCAGGAGACCAGTGATGGGCTCACCATGGCCACATTTACTTCACTTGACACTATACACCCTGGCTGCCACATGATGCGCCAGGTTGGCACCACCCCACACCAACATCATAAAGCATTCCTACAATGCCCAAACCATTCCTTTCATAGTCATCACCATTGGGGGTGGGGCTACCATTATGTCTCACCATTCACTGCAACTCATTAAGCCACTTCCAAAGGTGCATACAGATCTGTCCAAGAAAGCAAAGTTTTTAAAATATAGATTTCAATGTTTAACACCACATTAACGGAAACTTTACATGAACATTGGCTAAAAGACCCAAGTGGCTACCCTTATGTGTTGTTAGTTGATATGATTGGACAAGGACGAGGGTGAGTGTGAGGGGTGGTTAGTAAGATGGGGATGTGATAATGTAGATAGAGAGAGGGATGGGTGGAGGTGCAAGGTAAGTTGGTGTGAGTAAGGATGTGCAGGAGTAGGGTAGGGAAGGCAGAGTGATGGGAATGTGATGAGTGGCACAGCAGGATGAGGTTGAGTGTGCCTTTGCAGTAACGTTTCATGATCCACTGAGATCATTGAAAGGTTTGCGCCACTGCAGCCTGATCCTCCTGACGACATCCCTGCTTGTGTCCTCCTGTACAACGTGCAACCAGGCTGCATGGTGTTCTGGGAAGGTCTCTTTCATCCATTAGCAGGGAAGACGTCAATGCTGCAGAACACTGACAGCACAACTGTCAAAATGTAAGTGGGCATGGTCCCTATAAGGAAATCGCTGATGATGCATCATCAGATGATGTCATCAGACCCGTTTCCTTTTAATTTGCCGGGAACCTCGCCGGGCGGACTTAACAAGCTCCATCAAGGTAAAATCATCTTGGAGGCCTGGATCAACACAGCTGTGGGGTCAGGACGCGCCAAGGACGTTACCCACCACGGACCCGCTGAGGTTGGTAAGATCCAGCCCTTAGATTCTAGAAGTCCCTTTGGCAGAAGTTAGGGCAAGAAGAGCAATGATGCTAACACCATTCCCTCATAAATTATGAGACAGAATCTTAAAAATCATGAGGTTTGGTATAGAAATCATGAGTTGCTTTTTTTCCCCAACCCCTCGCTGACCTTTGCTCCTGGACAGGAAGCGCATTCGGCCATCACTAACCGATTACTGAGATAAGTTCGTAAGAAATAGACGGCTTGCACTTCTGATCACAAAAAGTTTTTAAAAAATCAGAATTTCTGGCCAGGTGGGGTGCGGATGGAATTTCCCCAAAATCGTTACTCAGCCTCTCGTTACAAACAATCAACAATAATTACCGTGCAATTATTTTTGCTGGCTTGTTAGTTTCGGATCTTGCCTCTTTTTGCGGTGACTGTCCTCAGGCCACAATGGTGATGATGTTGAAATAAAAAAACTCCAGTGCTGAGATATGTTAAAAGCAGTTCAGGAGGAAACGCGCATTGATCCGATGCACATTAATACATTTAAATCTCTCTCCCTCTCGCTCTATTAAAAAAATGCAGTCACACAGTGCTGAGAGGCTGCTAATGAAATGCAATGGCGCTCTCTCTCACACACACTTTGTAGCTCCTTTCCTCTCTCTCTCTCTCTCTCTCTCTCTCTCACATTCCCACCTTCCAGATCACTTCAATGCAGTCCTATGCATAGGCATCTTCCATCTTTCAAGATGTAATTCGGGATCTGGAATATTAGGTCCTTCATTGAAACATCTGTGAACTCATCCCTTTTTGGCGTGGAAGCAAGTCCTCCTCATTTCGAGGGACTGCCTATGATGATGATGATGATTGTGTTTCTTATCCTTTCGACCCGATCCTTTTTGCAAACTTGCATTGTGTTTTTTTTCTATTTTTAATAAATCTTCCCACCTTGTTTATTTTGCAATACAATCCCTTCCCGTTTAATGTATCCATTTGGATCTGCAAACAGGACACTTACACAAGGCTTCCAAAACCTGATTGGGAGCATTTGGTTTGTACTGACATTGACTGGTAGCTCCTCAGAGCCTGTGCCCAGCACCAGTGGGCTGCAGGAAGTGGCACAAATAACTGTCTCTCCAAAGAGTGGCATTGAGTCTGATTCCTAAATGCCTCCTTCAATTGCTACACATAAAAGAGATTTAGACATGAGCCTGCCTCTTCTTGCCACTGCAAGAGAAAGGCTGCTGGAAGCTAGTCCCACTTGGATGCTGCTTCCCTGGGATGGTCTCCCTGGAGCATTAGAGGTCTGAGTTGACTTTTATCTAGAACAAATAAGCATGGGCAGATCAGCAAACCACTGCATAAATGACCACATGTGGAAGTTATTAAAAATACTATGAAATCAGTAAAACGGATTTTTTTTTCAGCCTATGTTGCACCGTAGGTGTTCAATTCATTTAGCTAAAGAAAAATGATCTGTGCAGTACAGCCAATGGACTGGCTTTCAGCTATGTATATACATTTTACTGCTGCACACATTTCCTATTAGCTTTTTCCATCCTGAAATCCTATCTCCACATTTATAATGGAAACTGCCCATCTAAACTTGTCACACTGTAATTGTACACTCCACCCAGCTGAGGCACTGCAGACAAAGCAGCAGTGCGAGATCAGGAACAACAAAGTCTGAACCATTTGGAAGCAGAGTTCAGTGTCAGGGACACAGATTTAAGATATTGGGCAAGAGATACAGGGAGGATGTGAGGAAGAACTTCTTTACACAGCGAGTGGTAATGATCTGGAGCTCGCTGCCTACGAGGGTGGTGGAAGCAGAGACGATCAATGATTTCAAAAGGAAATTGAATAGGCACTTGAAGGAAATAAACTTGCAGGGCTAGGGGGATAGAACGGGGGAATGGGACTGACTGGATTGCTCTACAGAGAGCCGGCATGGACTAGATGGGCCGATTGGCCTACTTCTGTGCCTTAATGACTATGACTCTAGGGCTAGACTTTCCACTCAGATCGCTAGGGCCCAAAGGATCACTGGAAGATCACCCATTTTTTGGATTGCTACTTTTGGCTTTTTTTCCCCGACGATAGCCCAGTGATAGCTCAGCGATGTGGATTGGGCCTTAGCAATGCGAAATGGGCCTCAGCGATATGGAAGGCAAGGCTTCCCTAGCAACAGCCTTCTGTGCATGCGTTTTTTTTTGTAAACAAGTTTTCCCGCGATTCGGGAGGTCAGGGGTCATCCACGCATGTGCAGAAGGCAAAGGGAGAAGGAGAGAGAGAGAGAGAGAGAGAGGAGAGAGAGGAGAGATTGGTAAGAGAGAGAGAGACACACACACACAGACAGATAGACAGACAGAGAGAGAGAGGAGAGGAGATTAATAATTATTAATTATATAAATATTATATATTATAATATATCATAATCATAAATCATAAATATGTTCAACCTGGAGCAAGAGTTGGCGGAGAGTGCCCAGGATGTGCAGGGGAGAAGGGCCAAACCTTCACCGACAGGCCAATGAGGCCCTCATCCAGGAGTGTTGTTATTGTGTTGTTATACTGTTGTTGTTTTTTACATTGTTGTGTGACTGTTTGGAGGGGGGGGGGTGTTACAGTTTAAAAATGAAAAGTGTTCAATTATTTAAAATTTTTATTAAGTTTTACAATTGTTGTGCAGTGTCTTATAATAATGTAAGGTAAGGTAAAACATGAATACAATTGTTGGAAAACAATGGCCAGACCAGCCAGGCAAGGATGAAACATAACACAACTGCAACTGTTGTCTTTCCATAACTGTAACTGTAACTGTCACCAATGTAAGTTCATGCAAAGTGTTCATTTATTAGCTACTGATGCAAGGGTTTTGCAACTGCATAACTCCCACGGGGTTTTTCCAGTCTTGTGGGGGGATGTGGAGGCATGGGTTCATCGCCAGGCTGATTGGCCTCCCCGCGTCCTCACCATCCTCCTCTTCCGCCTCCACTCTCTCCTGAGGTGGACCGGCAGCCTCATCCGGCAATTGTCCTCTCTTTATAGCTAGGTTATGCAACATGCAGCACACCACAATAAACTCAGCGAACTGGTCAGGGTGGTATTGCAGGCTGCCTCCAGAGTGGTCCAGACATCTGAAGCATTGCTTCAGCACTTCAATTGTCTTTTCGACGACATTGCGTGTAGCTATACGGCTTTAGTTGTAACGCTCCTTGGCTTCCGTCTGGGGATTACGCAGGGGGGTCATGAGCCAGGTGGTAAGGCCATATCCTTTATCCTCCAGCATCCAACTGTGATCTTGTGGCTGACTGTTAAACAGGTCAGAGACAGTGCTCTTACGCAAGATGTGCGCATCATGGATGCTGCCTGGAAAATTAGCATTTACTGCCATGATTATTTGGTTGTGGTCGATAACGAGCTGCACATTCAGGAGTAGAATCCCTTTCGGTTCCGAAACACCTCCGCATCCTGTAAAGGTGCTCTCAGGGTGATGTGCGTACAGTCTATTGCTCCCTGCACCTTGGGGAAGTTTGCTATTCTCGAGAAACCCCAAGCCCTCCCAGTCTGTGCCTCCCTGGTCATAGGGAAGCTTGTAAAGTCCATATTGTGTGCGTTAGGGGTTTAGTTAACTGTCGAATGGAGCAATGTGTGGCATGCTGAGAGATACTGCAGATGTCGCCAGCTGAAGCCTAAAAGGAACCCGATGCGTAGAAGGAAAGTGCCGCAGTAACCTTTACCTCAACAGGCAGTGCGGTCCTGATGGTGCTGGTAAGCTGCAGATCGCCCTGAATCAGCTGGCATATTTCAGCGATGACCTCCTTTTGGAAGAGCAGCTTCCTAAGGCACGTGTTTTCAGGCAAGTTCAGGTATAATTGCTTTTCCCTGTAAGTTCGTCGGCTGTACGGTCTCCTCCTCCACATAAGTCTGCCATCTCTTTGTTTGGACTCTTCACTAAACCCAACTTCAGTCTCCAGCATGTGAGCATTTACAAATAATGGTAGAGAAGTTACATAACCCATCACTATTGTTGTAAATGCCCTTTGTCCTCAATAAATATAAATGTGAGCAGATCAGTTGGTAAGGCCCTTAAATAACTCACACATTAAAATTATCCTGATAAGCCCCTTCTTCAAGCAGCCTCTTACTTCCTCCGATGTTCAAAATGGCGTCCGTAGTGCTGCGTCCTGTGAACTGTGCTAGGTAGGATCAGTTTTTCTACAGCAATCTTCTTGGTGAGCGATCAACCCGGCGATGTGTGGGTGATGTGTCGAAAGTTGCGGTGGACGGTCAAAATCTTGTGCGCTGAAAGTTGGGCCGGCGATCTTTGGCCGATGTCCCAGCCCAACTTTCCACTTTTTAAGTAAAATGGGCGATAGCCTGCCTATGTGGGTGATAGATGGGCGCTAGCCCAGCGACCGCCATTGGAAAGTCTAGCCCGATGACTAACAGGCTGTGCAAATAAAGGATTCTTAAGCACCACAGAGTTCCCATAGCAATTATCAGGCTTAGTAGCCATGATGCTGCCTGACTCAGGTTTACCCATACATCATTAATGCCATGCAGGAAGATATTGAAATCATAAATGTTCAATCTGCTATGGCTATAATTGAATGTATTAGAATATTGGGGATCTGGATTCATAGCTGAAACACATTGCATATATTATATTCATTAATGTGAAGAAAGTCAGGGACATAAGGGTGCTAGGTCCAATTTCTTACATCCATCAAGCCTCTAAAAGGGGAACTATCCCATCTCTTCCTCATCTTCGATTGAAAAGATAGGGAAAATTCTATTTGTTGTTCATGGGGAAAACCATTGGAGTTCATATATGTTTAGGTATGCTAGGGTAACTACTTTAAATAACAAAGTACAATCACATTTCGTGAATACTCATATCACTGCCCTATAGGTCAGCATAATAGCTAGACACTATGATGAGCATTTTAAGAAAGATGTCATATGTCACAAGACAATCTTTCTAATAGAGGGCATGTAAAGGATATCCAGTCTCAGGGAGGGTGTTTGGTTTTTTAGTTAATACATTACTTTTTATTTTGTACTTAAGATTTTGAAGGGTTTAATAAGAATGAAATCCACTGATGAGCACAAGGGAACTGAAGTGATCAAATCACTGCAGCATCCGTCACCTTGCTCTAGATATTTGTGTAGTAAATGCAGAACCCTTAACTTGAATAGACTTGTAACGAAGGTTAGAAATTATGCAGATGATTCAGACACCTGGGGGTCAAAATTCGGTTTCTTACACCGCCCATTAACGCTGGAAAGGGGCGGCTAATGGGTGGCTAAGTCCTTACCATTGGCACCGACCGGGTTCCTAGCCTCGTGCTAAATTTAGTTGGGCGGTGGAAAGACGTACCGCTGTGTGCTTGGCCGTCACCCACGTGATGATGTCGAGTGCCAACGCCCCCTTGCCGCCACAGATGCGATATTTGGTGAGTACAGCGGCCTTACCGGCAGACGTCCGTACAGCCTAGAAAATATGGTGGAACATCAGGGATCCCGGGGCGGCAGCATCCAGAGATTAAGGTAAATGTTTGTTTATTTTTTTTAACACTTAGGGATTAATGGGGAAGTTGTTGGAAATTTTTTTTTCCTCTTTTAAAGAAAATGTGCATGCCAACAGCCTACTGGAACGTAATTCAGGCCTCCTGAGCTGCCGCTTGGTTGGCGCCAGAGGATGAGTGTGCAACACCACTTTTAGTGCTGCCCTCATCTTTGGCTGGCAAAATTGAATTTTGCAGTTTGAGGCGGCACCTACTGCCTGCCGTTAAAATCAGCACTGGGCCGGTGACACCGCTTCAAAAACAGCAGCACCGAATTTCGACCCCCTACTTCTTAATCACTAAAACTTGCTTGCACCACTGCCTCGTTCCTGAAACTATAAGACCAGCAATGTTAACCTCGTGATAGATTCCCCAGCTGACCAGCAGGCAGATGTATGCTTTTTGGCAAAATCCAAAATCTTTCCACGGCTAGAGTAACTCATGTTGCAAGATTCTTGCTAACATAGCCTTTCAGCAAATGGATCACATCAAGCCTTATGGTAAGGTTGGAGCTGACTTCACACATTTTGTGTTACGGCAGAAAGCAGTGTAAGTACCTGTTGGTATTGGTTACTGGAAAGGATCAGTGGCATTTAACATCAACACATGTTAAAACTACAGTTTATCACCCACAGCCAAGCTGACTGAAAGGCAACATGTAATTACTGAGGTGCCATGAAATATGAGCAGAGGAAAACACCATCAATGCTTAAGCAAATGTGAAACTACACCTACACTTTTCAAATACTGCAAATCAACTTTCAAAGAATTATAGAACATCTATTTTTCTCAAAGTATTTCCCAATATGATAGTAATTCCTATTTAAGTGTGAATGAATGTCAAAGAAAGAATGGATAATGCACTTTGTCTATAAAGTATATAGAGTAACCTCTCAAAGAATCAGAATAATGAAATGGGCCTCTCTTCTACGACCATGGGTACTCTAGAATGTGACCGCTGGCCAGATCAAGGGAAAATGATCCAGTGTCCCATAAACTATTTAGTCGAGGTCCATATAAGTAGCAAGAGTACAAGAAATAGTCGGCATGAACCAAAAGATTCAGCTTTTCCGAGAAAAGTCAGATCAATTCCAAGTTTTGTTCAGCTCTCATCTTCAAAAAATGATTAGTGCTGCACTGACTACCAGTGCGCATTAGCTGCAGTGTCAGAAGCTCCCACAAAACACTACTAATCTCCATCTCTGATGCCATACAATACTGTAATTATAGAGTTCAGCTGTATGGCACTGAGGTGGTGTTCCAATAGTAGTTGACTATATGATTATATGGCAAGAATGACAGCTGAAGATTGATGCTTTCATGCCAGCCGTGTGAGTTGATGCAGCACATGACAGAACTGGTGATTTAGACCGATCTATGCAAATGATTCCATTAATCATTGCTCAATTGTCTATAAGCCAAATTCTAAAAATTCTATTCTATTCCGCGATCCCATTTCATATTCTAATATCGCCTTTCTGTATTTTAAATGTTCACGAGCAAAGCAAAAATGCCAAATCACCAAATCTATTCCTTCCATAATCTGCTCTAAGATGGGCTTCACTTCAATTATTCAATATTTTGAGGGGATATTCTGCAAAATTCCTCCCAAACTCCAAAGCAGAATGTCAGCCACTACTCCTTTATTATTCAGTCCTGGTCATAGATACTTTCACTGAACACTTTCATAGTCCCAGCAGCAGGGCAACCTTTATATTCCTCAACTAACTCTGCTGGTAAACTTCTACTTTGCCAGATCAATAAAGTGAGGGATTTGTCCCACTTTAACTCACCCACCCAGAATTAAAAAGTTTGCATTCCACCATATCATTCACCTGGCTCTGAATAAATCCAAGGTTTTCATCTCCAATATCCTACTAGAAAGCCATTTTAGCAGCAAGTAATTCTTTCTTAATTGCTTTTTCACAAATTTTGGTACCTTGGCCTATCTTAAAATTGTGCTCCTGATTTATGCCACCTATTCTGTTTAATACATTGCCTACTTATAGAAGGTCTGGTCTCAATCACCTCTTTTCAAGGGTAAAAAGTCCTAGTGTCAAAATGGTTTGTCTTATAATACGCCTGTGAAGCGCCTTGGGACATTTTACTATGTTAAAGGTGCTATATAGATGTCATGTATCTAACATTATTATATATAACTGTATCGTGACATGCTATACATGACTGTAATAAGATATGACCTGTAACCACCAGCATACCTTACCACCAGAGGTGCAATTGCAAGAGACAGGTATATAAGGACAGGTCTCAGGCAAGTGCAGCATTCCAGAGCTGTGAAAAAAAGGTGCAGGTCCAGAGTGACCTTGACTTCACTACATGTCTCGTGTGAATCTGTACTGAGGGGACAGGACTTTACAGTGGCGACGAGAATGGGATGAAAAGTACAACGTGGGAGACAATTGGGAGGACTTTATAGAAAGGCTCCAGCAAAGCTTTGTAACCAAAGACTGGTTAGGCGACGATAAGGCAGACAAGAGAAGAGCCCATATCGTGACCAGCTGTGGTTCGAAAACATACGCTTTAATGAAGGATCTGTTGGCACCCGAGAAACCAGCAAGCAAATCGTTTGAAGAATTGAGCACACTGGTAAGAGACCACCTGAAGCCAGCAAGCAGCCTACACATGGCCAGACACAGGTTCTACAACTACAGACGCTGTATGGGCCAGAGCATACCCGACTTCGTGGCGGAACTTCGGAGGTTGGCTAGTTTATGTGAATTCTCCGATGAAATGAGGAGAGAAATGCTGAGAGACTTTTTCATTGAAGGAATAGGCCACGCAGGCATATTCCGAAAGCTCATAGAAACCAAGAACCTGACCTTAGAGGCAGCAGTACTGGTTGCACAGACATTCTTGGTAGGGGAAGAAACAACGAGGTTGATTTACAATGCAGGTATGATAACTAACGAAATATTGGAAGAAGTTCACAGCACTAAACGAGCTGCTAATCCCACACAGACAAAACCGGGAGAACAGGCTCTCGACAGCAGGCAGAGGCCATCAAGGGCCACAGGAACGGTCGGTCGTTCACACCTCATCAACCCACAATGCGAGCAATCAACTACAAACTGAGAGAAGCTCAAGGGAGATCAGCCAGACGCAGCTCATTCTTTGGGAACTCTGAACAATGGAACAGGTCTGTGCTGGAGGCGTGGGGGTGGGCACTCGTCAAGGGGATGTCGATTTCAGCAGGCTGTTTGCAGAAATTGTGAATATACAGGGCATTTGGCCCGCATGTGCAAAAAAACGGCAGCTCGGCTGGTATACGAATCAGATAGGTCGGAAAGCGGACCAGAAGATGGTGGGGACAGTATCCGGGACATCAGTGTACAGCGGGTCAACACGATAAATGGCCACTGCTCCTACAACAGGACGCCTCCTATAATGATGAGGGTCCTACTCAACGGGATATCTGTCAACATGGAGCTGGATACGGGAGCGAGTCAATCTCTCATGGGCGCTCAACAATTTGAACAAGTGTGGCCGCATAAAAGAGACAGACCAAAACTCACAAGGGTCGACACCACACTAAGGACCTATACCAAAGAAATCGTACCAGTCCTCGGCAGCGCCATGCTCTCTGTCACACACAAAGGGACAGTGAACCGACTTCCCCTGTGGATTGTCCCCGGAGATCCCCAGCACTGCTGGGGAGAAGCTGGCTGGCAAAACTAAACTGGAAATGGGATGATGTCCATGCCATGTCATTAGAGGAACAGACCTCCTCCTCAACAGTTATAAAGCGATTTGAACATCTCTTTCAGCCAGGTGTGGGCACTTTCAAAGGGGCCAAAGTCAAAATCTACATCTCACAGGATGCTAGACCGGTCATGAAGCCTGATGGATCCGTACGAATCTGTGGGGACTACAAATCTACCATAAACAGAGGCACGCAACCTTCTGTGTTCCAACAGTTTTTTGACTTTCTTTGACCCAGGTAAAAAGCTAGTTCTCACATGCGATGCATCAGCGTATGGAGTCGGGTGCGTTTTGCAACATGTCAATAGTGCGGGCAAATTACAACCCATAGCTTATGCCTCCAGGTCACTTTCGCGGGTGGAGCGCGGGTACGGAATGGTAGAGAAGGAGGCGCTTGCATGCGTGTACGGTGTCAAAAAGATGCACCAATACCTTTTCGGGGCCAAGTTCGCGTTAGAAACCAACCACAAGCCCCTCACGTCCCTCCCATCCGAGAGCAAGGCAATAAACGCCAACGCCTCGGCGCAAATTCAACGGTGGGCACTCATGCTGGCGTCCTACGACTATAGCATAAGGCAGACACAACTGTGCCGACGCGCTCAGCAGGCTACCCCTGGCGACCACGGAAGGGTCTGACGAACAGGATTGTGAGACAGTCATGGCAATCAATGCCTTTGAGTCCACAGGTTCGCCCATGACGGCTCGCCAAATCAGAGCCTGGACGGCCAGCGACCCCACGTTCCTTAGTAAAAAGATGTGTCCAAACCAGTGACTGGGCAGAGGCTCGCGATGCCTGCCCTGAGGAATTAAAACCCTTTCACAGGCGCATGCATGAGCTGTCACTACAAGCAGACTGCCTGATGTGGGGCAGCCGAGTAGTCATGCCGCTGTGAGGCAGAGGCGCATTTGTCCGGGAGCTCCACCGCGAGCACCTGGGGATCATTCTCATGAAGGCCATAGCTAGATCCCACGTCTGGTGGCCTGGTATTGATGCGGACCTGGAGCTCTGCGTCCGAAGGTGCACCATTTGTGCCCAACTCAGCAATGCCCCCAGAGAGGCTCCACTGAGCCCCTGGCGCTGGCCTACCAAACCGTGGTTGCGAGTGCACATAGACTATGCGAGCCTATTCATGGGCAAAATGTTCCTCGTAGTTGTAGATGCATTTTCAAAGTGGATCGAAGGCACCATTTTAAACTCGAGCATAACCTCTACCACTGTGGAGAGCCTCGCAACCATGTTTGCAACGCACGGAATCCCTGACATATTTGTCAGTGACAATGGTCCGTGCTTCACCAGCGCAGAATTCCAAGACTTTATAATTGACCACGGCATAAATCACGTCAAGACAGCACCGTTCAAGCCGGCCTCCAACGGCCAGGCGGAGAGAGCAGTGCAAATCATTAAACAAGGCATGCTTAAAATCCAAGGTCCCACGCTGCAGGGTCGCCTGTCGCGACTGCTGCTGGCATACAGATCTCGTCCGCACTCACTGACTGGGATCCCACCGCGCAATTGTTGATGAAAAGGACTTTAAAAACAAGGCTCTCATTAATCCTCCCAGACATACATGAAATCGGTGAGGCAAAGCGCCGTAAGCTGACTGAGTACCATGACAGAAATTCGAGGGGGAAATGGAATGAGATAGGGGACAAAGTGTTTGTACTAAACTATGGCAGGGGTCCCAAATGGCTTGCAGGGACAGTAACGGGCAAGGAAGTACAAATGGACAATGGCAAAATCTGCCGGAGGCATGTAGATCAAGTCAAAAGCAGATTTACCAACACTGCGGAACCAGAGGCAGACTATAATGTGGAACTCGCACTACACCTGGTGGACAGACAGAGGGAACAACCTGAGGAAAGGGCAATCCCGACAGCCCAGGCGAGTCAACAACAATCACACCAATCGAAACAGACAGCCCAGGCGAGATACCAGCAACCACACCCAAAGAAAAACAGACACCAAGGCAAACAACTGAACCACAACTCAGACGCTCCACGCGAGAGCATAGACCACCTGAGAGACTGAACTTATAAAGACAATAAGACCTTGGGGGAGGGTGATGTCATGTATCTTACATTATTATATATAACTGTATCCTAACATGCTATACATGACTGTAATAAGATATGACCTGTAACCACCAGCATACCTTACCACCAGAGGTGCACTTGCAAGAGACAGGTATATAAGGGCAGGTCTCAGGCAAGTGCAGCATTCGAGAGCTGTGAAATAAAGGTGCAGGTCTAGAATGACCTTGACTTCACTACATGCCTCATGTGAATCTGTACTGAGGGGACAGGACGTTACAATAAATACAAGCTGTTGTAGTTTCTCCCGAGAACACAATCTTTCAAGACTAGGAAACCCTGTGGCTTTTGTCCTATTGATTGTTTGGGGAGGGAAGAAGCAGGAAATGTTTCTAACCTCTAGTCTGAAAGTGGCATGATCCCTCAATGGTGACAAATGGATATATTTAAAGCAATTGGTAGGTTTAGATGGGATTTGAAGGGAACTTTCTTCACCCAGAGGGTTGTGGGGGTCTAGAACTCTCTACCTGAAAAGGGTGGTAGAGGCAGAAACCCTCACATTTAAAAAGTACTTGGATGTGCACTTGAAGTGTTGTAACCTGCAGGGTTACGGACCTAGAGCTGGAAAGTGGGATTAGGCTGGATAGCCTCTTATTGGGCGGCATGGACACAAGTGGCCGAAATGGCCTCCTTCTGTGCTGTAAATTTCTCTGATTTTATGATATCTCCTTTCTTAAATACTTCGGATACTAGATACCAAGAGTAATGATAGATATATTTTTTGACATAGGATTCAAACAAATCAGTGCAGATATAAGTAATTCTATTTTTTTTTTAAGACTTCTAAGCGCAATTAGACCAATATTGTTATCTCTCAATAGTAGTTTCTGCAGATATACAGCAAATTTCATGAGCACTTTCCAGCAGGGTCTATTGCTATGCTATGAACCCTGCTGGAAAGTGCTCATGAAAGTGAGAAGTTTCACTTAGTTCTGCTGGCACTTGCCTTCTGCTACGAGTTAATTCTGCATTGATTTATATCTTGCCAGGAACAAATTTTACATGACTTTGCCCGCTTCTTCTCCCCATTTCTTGCAAAATTACCATTGCTAAAAGGGATAAATTCTGAGGACAGTTTGCATAAACCTGGTTTGTAATCCCTTGAATTTAGAAGGTCCTTAAAAGAGATTCGATAGGTCAGATACAGAGAAACCATTTTGAGTGGCGGAATCCAGAACAAGGGGGCATAGAACTTGATCATTTAGGAATGAAATCAGAAAGCATTTTTTCATACAAATGGAGAAAATCTGGAACTCTCTTCCCTAAAAGGCTGGGTCAATTGATACTTTCAAGACTGAGATCAATAGATTTTTGTTATCAAGGGATATGAAGCAGTCAGTCAAATGGAGTTGAGGCACAGAGCAGTCACGATCTAATTCAATGACAGACCAGGCTCAAGGGGCTGAAGGACCACAGTTCCAGTGTACGAGGATTGCCTTGACCAAGTAGCCATTCTTCATGCATGAGCCTAGACAGAGAGTGTCAGCAGAGCTAAGCCTGATCCCATCCTCACCTGACATCCACACTTTCCAGCAAGGAGGACGGTCATAGATAGTAATCAGGAGCAGACACCTCAGCTGACTTTGCTCCTTTGTAGTCCAAGGGCATTTGACACAAATCAGCTAATCCAGCAAAATCTATTTGGTTTCATTCTCTAAAAGGCAGTGCATTTACCCATAAAACCAGTAGGGGAACAAATCATATGCACCAATACTAGGTTAATATCACAACTATTACTGACCAAAGTAGTGATAATGACAAGCTATAACCTGGCTCAGATTATTCAATCCAGAAAGTTAAAAGCATCAATAGCATGTTACGAGAAGTTGGGTCTCAGCATCAACTAGAGTGGAGGATGATCACAGAAGTGGTCTACAAGGTCTTAAATGAATTGACAAAGTAGCAAAAATAAACAAAGTTGGCAGCAATGATTTGCAGAATGCTCAAAATTGCAAGTTCTGAAAAGCAACGTAGGAACTATTTCGTAGTGTGCTAAATTTAATGGTGATACCAGGAGAAAAATACAATTGGGTTGCATGGCTCCTGTATAGCACAAAATTCTTAGCGAATCAGTGTCTAGGTAGTTTCTCCATATTGACAAAATGAACAGGTTAAAAACTGTGCCTGCCACCTGCCCATCGTACCTAAAAGAGAAATTCTTCAGAGTAAGTGGGCACCGTTCAGCGTTATATTTATCACACTTTCAAGGTTGAACCATGGAATATTTCTTTATCCACTTGACATCATTCGTAAGGAAAACGCTGGAATCTATTAATGAAATGGTAACAGGACACTTAGAAAATCATCATATGATTAGGCAGAGTCAATTAGGTTTTATGAAAGGGAAATAGTATTTATTAGTTTTTTGGGGACGTAACTAGCAGGGTAAAGGGGAACCAGTGGATGTGGTGTATTTGGATCTCCCAAAAGGAATTCAAAAAGGTTGCTATACAAGATAAGGGCTCATAGGGTTGGAGGCCATATGAGCATGGATAGAGGATTGGTTAACAGGCAGAAAACAAAGAGTAGGAAAAAATGGGCCATTTTCAGGTTGGCAAGCTGCAACTAGTGGGTTGCCGCAAGGATCAGTGCTTGGGCCTCAGCTATTTACAATGTATATCCAAGTTTGCTGACAATACAAAGTTAGGTGGGAAAGTAAGCTGGGAGGACACAGAGCCTGCAAAGGGATATAGACAGGTTAAGTGAGTGGGCAATAAGGTGGTAAATAGGAGTATAATGTGAGGTTATTCACTTTTGTAGGAAGAATAGAAAAACAGAATATTTTTAAATAGTGAGAAACTATTACATGTTGGTGTTGAGAGATTTAGGTGTCCTCGTACAGGAAACACAAAGTTAGCATGTCGGTACAGCAAGCAATTACGAAGGCAAACTACACGGCTTTGATGAGACCACACCTGGAGTACAGTAGTTTCTCTCTCCTTGTATGAGAAAGGACATACATGCCTTAGAGGCGGTGCAATGAAGGTTCACTGGATTGATCCCTAGGATGAGGGGGTTATTCTATGAGGAGAAATTGAGTAGATTGAGCCTATACATTCTGGATTTTAGAAGAATATTAGGTGATCTCATTGAAGCATAAGATTCCGAGGGAGATTGGGGTAGATGCAGGTTATTTCGCCTGGCTGGAGAGCCTAGAACTAGGGGGCATAGTCTCAGGATAAGGGGTCAGCCATTTAAAACTGAGATAAGGAAGAATTTCTGTACTCAAGAGGGTTGTGAATCTTTGGAATTCTCTATCCCAAAGCGCTGTGAATGTCGAGTCGTTCAATATATTCAAGGCTGAGATAGATACATTTTTGGACTCTAGGGGAATCAAGAGATATGGGGATAGGGCAGGAAAGTGCAGTTGAGGTCGATGATCAGCCGTGATCTTATTAAATGGTGGAACAGGCTTGAAGGGCCGTATGGCCTACTCCTGCTCTTAATTCTTATGTACTTGTCTCTCCCGCTCATCATGTTTTAACTTTATGCCAGAGTACTGCTTTATGAATGGAATTAGATTTCTTAGAAGGATAAATCTCAAAAGTCCAAGTGACTGGAGAAGAAACAAACAGATGAGAAGTATTGACAGTAACTTAAAAATGAAAGTGAATATACTAAAATGGATAAATTCATTATTGCTGGAATTTATTCCTTTTAGCATATTTACCAGAGATGCAATAGTTTTTTTTTTAAATATAGAGAAGCATTAGATGGCAATGTGAATCTAAATAAAAAAGTGTAACACATGTCTCATGCATATATCTGACTACTGGTGAACACATAAAAGACTTGAATAAATTGTACTGGGAATATAGTTTAATGTACGCTCAAACAACTCAGATTTAGCAAGAAATGTTTAACATCTGTATACAAGGGACAGATTTCCAGGAGTAAAAATCCCAAACAATTTCACACTCCCAAACATCATAACTCCTTTTGAAAGCTGCAATACTGGATTTATTATTCATTGATTGCGAAAAACTTGCAACTCACATCACACAAGAAATACTGCATTACAATTTCAAAGGTGGTTCTTCAAGCAAGTTATTGTATGTTTTGGGTTCTATCTGTTGGAAATCGGACTAAAGCTAACCAAATCTAAAATCACTGATTCCATAACAGAATTTGTCATTATCTGAACTGAATGATTCCACCTGCCGCTGCCATGTAACAGTGGTAAAAGGATAGCATTGCAACATAATGGAGTGGGGATTGCCCCCACCCCACTCATTTTTTCTTACAGCCCTCGGCTCATCCACAGCTTACACCATATTTGGTGCTTCGGGCTACACAATGTGCTGCCTGCTGAGTGAGAAAGGCAGTTCAACCTGGTGGATGGTGACTTTTGCTTCTATCAACATAATGGTTATGATAATGCTGTGCAGTATACCATCAGCATTTTTAAACAGGTGACGAGAGCAGAACAGAACATAATGAAACCAGGATGCCTAATACTGAATTGGTTTAATAATAAAGCTAAATTTCTTTGTATTTTAAGTACATGTATTGTCCATTTGTAAACATTTACTTCACCAATAAAACCAAAAAAAAAACTTTCCAGGAGCCAGAATATGGTATGTGTTTCTATTGCTACTAAGCAATGTAACTAGTGAATACCAATCATAATTTGGTTTCTCTAGACTTTTGCTTGTTCTACAGTACATGTCACTGCATATCATGGGTCACTTTTATTAAAAGCATCGTTACTACAGTTGGCAGCAATTTACATCTTATCTTACATGATAGCAGTTTTCAAAATTTTTTAAAAAACATCACAACAAAGAAAACATACATTTACAAAGTCATGTTTGTAAACTTCAATGCTAGTAGAACTGAGGTAATGCTGTTTAGCTTTGTGGCTAAAGTAACAAAGTCCTTTCTTTAGAGAAATGTACCTGAATTTTGTTTATAACAGTGCATTACAAGAAAAAAAATCATGAGACAATGCAAATCAACTGTAGTTTAAGTCAGAAATTATGGTCACCCTTTAGGCGTTTTATTGTCCAGATTTTTTTAAAAAAAACATTCAACAGCTGCCAAGTTATTGCTGTGCCTCTGGAGTGAGACCTTCACACTATCGTGGGGATTGTCAGTGTGGACTCTATATACAGTCAAATCTATAGGCATGATATGTTCTACAATGACTTTTGTCTATCTGTGCTCTTCACAGCAATGTTAAATATACATCTTCATTATTCCTTTATGAGCAGAAACTGCTTCGGTCACTAACAATCACATGCCATGATTGAAGTTTGCTGCGTATCACAAATTACCATTGGTGAAAAACGAAAAGCAGAGCATTTGTTTTAACTTCATTCCTTAAATTCAGACACAATTTTGAACTTGATATCGCTTCTAGGATAATAAATAATGCACTGCATAATACTTATGACCAAGACATCTTCGACATCTGCATAACATGACTTGGAACTTTGCTACACTATGTTACAGAGATAGCTTAAAAAACTATGTGTGGACATTTAATGAATATGTAAACAGTAGGACTACAACTTGAAGAGTTTTAAAACACTTAAGTAACTGGAAATGTAATTAATCCTCATCTTCCTCTTCTTCTCCCTCAACTGAGTCCAGCCCTGTCGCCTGTGCTAATTCATCTTCCACAAGGGAAGAATCTGCTGGTTTACTGGGGCTTCCCACAGGATCACTGTCATCTGAATTAGCTTCTCCTTCAATAAAACTGTTGTCCTCAGTTTTGCCATCTGTCTTATCCTCCTTATCATCACTTGAGCTCATTGTGCTCTGCAGTCCAGCCAGTGTAGTATGAGGAAAGCCAGACAAGGTCATTCCCAACCCAGGAGGAAGAAACATGGATGGGTAGAATAATCCAGGAGCCATAGTGGAAAGCAAGAATGGGTTGAAAGCAAGAGGGTTGTTGGATAGTCCAGTGGTTGCAGCAGCTGTGAAAGAGCTTGAACTTGCATTATTAGAATCAAGTGCAGATTCAGCACTGTTTATTTCCTTATCTTCATTTTCTTTATCATTTTCTTTATCATTTTCTGTCTTGGATGAAATGCCACTTTCTGTTTCACTTGGACCCGATGTTGCTGAAGAAGTACTAGCTGTAGCAGTCAAGGGATTGCTTAACAAGCCTCCAAGTCCAAACATATTGGGTAGCCCTGCCATGCTTGGAAGCATTAGTGGTAGTAAAGAAGCAGGGTTTTTTACATCTCCTCCTGTAGGAGCTGTAGCAAGGCCTGATGGGAAGCCCATCAATCCAGCTAACTGAAGACTTTGCAGGTTCTGTAAATTCTGCAGGCTTGCTAGATCCATTCCAGCAAAAAGACTATTCATCAGTAGTGGGTTTATTCCTGAGGCTGAAGCAGCAGCAGCAGCTGCAGCAGCTTTGGCAATCTCACTTTTCGGCCTTCTCCCTCTCCTACTTGCTCCCTCCTCTCGAACAACTGGTCCAGTGAGAACACGGTCAAACATGGACTCTGGGAGAAAACCCTGAAAAAAAGCAACAACAGAGTAATTGTATTGAACCCTAAAGTGCACAATCAGCAAGGGCTCTTTATTATTAATTTATTGCTTCAAAAGCAAATTTACATTTTGCACGAATATAACTCACGACTTTAAAGACACAGCTGTACAATTTATTATAATGCCAAAATTTTGTGCATCAAAAGACAAACACTTTGGTACTGCAGTAACTACAAAAGAGTACTGGACTACTTCAAATCCAAATTCCGCCAACACTCAACTCAGTCAAACACTTGGGGGAAGCTAATCACAGTCAAAACATTAGGGACAACCAACAAATGTCCCTTTCCAACATAAGTCAACATCCTTTGGGTCGATCAACAAACAACATTAACAGCACAAGTGAAAATAAGAGTTCATGCAAGTGACTGGTTTCGACAAAAACTAAAATCCAAAAATATCCAACTCGTGGAAAGGGAAAAATAGTCTGTGTCAGAACGCATGAACCACATTGCGGCCTTTTCAATTCAAAATCACACTCCCAAACAAACTAATCTTGACATTGTTTTACATTATGCAATCTAACTGAGATTAGCTTTTTAAAGTGTGTTTTTGACATTTGTAACCAAATCAACTGGTGTGCTACAATTTAGTTCACAAAAGCAAAGTGCAGTCACTTGATACAAGTTTAATTGATCAGGCATACAAACTGGGTTACACACTAAATAATTAATCTTTGCTGAATGAACAGTGAAACAAAACTCCATTTCCAAAGTCAAAAGACAATGGCCCAGAATTTGAGGTCGGAGGCTTCCGACTGCAATAATTTCTACGAAAGAACCTGGTGGTCCCAGAGGTTCAGCAACTTGCGATCCTGGGGTTTTACATGAAGGCCAGCATAGGGACCCATGTATCCCATGAGCGTACGGGTTTTGTACAGATCTCTGGGATCACGTGGGCCGCTCCAATCCAAGAGTAGGGGGAATTTCCATTCATACTTAATAGTAATTCCGTATGTACGGAGCTGCCATAAGTATAAATGGGAATATCCCCAAATAAAAAAAAACATTACATATTTAAAATTAATTAAATTGTAATTTAATTAAGTATTTTATACAAAAAAATATATTTTGGATTTAAAAAAAAAATGTTTCAACAGGGCTAAAAATAAACTTGCCTTAATGGACAGTTTTTAAAATAAATAAATACAACAAATAAAATAAATGAGTGATAACATATTATTCTATTTTTTTTCTAAACTCATACGCTGATAAAAGCAGCCCTTACGCCTGCTTTTACCAGCGTAAGAATTTGAAGGACATTCGCTGGGCAAATAGCCCAACTCTCCACCTGAGGAGCCCCTTTCCCTTCACATGCGTGTGATCTGACGGATCTCAAATGCCTGGTTTAGGTGCATGCGCTTTGCATGCCTAAACCCGGAACTTGCGGGGACCTCACGGGTGCATGCGCACTTCTATGTGCCCGCAGGGAGCACAATTTCAGGTACAATACATTTGACATGGTCTTAGTGTTCTGCCTTATTCTATACAGATTCTCAAATACATTAATCTTATTTTTCTAAAACTGACTCACAACAAGAATAGCCACACTTACAGACTGCTTGACAACATCAGCCCAATCAGGTGCAACAGCAAACTCAGGATTTTCTTCAAGCCATCTAGGTAGGTCTTTCATTGGTGGGGCCATGGCACCACCCATCTAACAAATTTGAAAAAAGTATTAATGCCTTGGGTAGTGTGTAACTTTGGTTTCTGATTTATTATCTAAAAGTTGAATACACATATTCCTTATATTTCTATCTACAGTGAAAAATGCTTCCCTTTGGGGAGTTTAAGAAAATGCAGCATTTCCAGGATCAGCTGTGGCTCAGTGGGTAGCGCACTCGCCTGAGTCAGAAGTTTGTGGGTTCAAGTCCTACTCCAGGGACTTGAGCACATAAATCTAGCCTGACACTCCAGCTGAGGGAGTGGTGTACTGTCAGAGTGTGCACATCTCTTTCGGATGAGGCGTTAAACTGAGACCCCGTCTGCTCTCAGGTGGATGTAAAAAATCCCATTGCACTATTTCGAAGAGGAACAGAGGAGTTATCCCCAATGCCCTGGCCAACATATATCCCTCAATCAACATAACAAAAACAGATTATCTGGTCATTATCACATTGCTGTTTGTGGGGGTTTTCTGTACGCAAGTTGGCTGCCGCATTTCCCACATTACAACAGTGACTACACTTCAAAAGTACTTCATTGGCAGTAAAGCGCTTTGAGACGTCCGGTGGTCATGAAAGGCACTATATAAATGTAAGTCTTTCTTTTTTCAAACCATTGTAAAAAAGACAAACCGTAACTAATTGCCACTGGAAATATGTAAAAGTTTTAATACAAGTTACCATGTTCCAAAACTAGAGTGATCATCTCTACACAGATAAAGAAATTAGGTTGTTGATTATGGAAAAAAATCATAGTATTAAGGACACATATGCACAATAATGTCCAACAGCTCATGTGGATTTTCATAATGCAGCAATTAATGCCCCCCTCCCAAAAAAGTGAGTTATAAAAACCAAGATTAAAAAATGCTCATTCAGCATCTTTAGATTTTCAGTTTAAAACAAGATTACAAGACACATTTTCTTGAGCTTTTATTTTTACACAAGGCAATTTCGAATTAATTCACTTGTACACCCCATCAAAATAAAGATCGCCATGCTGTTCAATCAGTTTTTGAGCACAGTAGTTAAAGATATCTAAATAACCAACATAGCATTTTTATACAAAGTTAATCAGCTAGTCAACTGTACACTTAGCCAGTTAAATCTGAAATGAAATTTAAAAAAGATTACAATGCAGTATCCACAGAAATGCAAATGCAAATGAGGATATACTGCAGGGACATTTTGAAATATAAATATTACAAAATGTCCACAAAAACATACAACAAAGGAAAATCCATATCCAACGGTAGGTTTAGCTTATAAATGTTACATTATGTTTACTATTTATTCCTAGATTGTTTCAACCTACTGGTTTCAATTTATTTTAAATTTACACCTGCTAAAATAATTGACAAAATCAAATATCCAAAAATTAGGAATACTCCGCCAGCTTGGCTCAGTTAGTAGGACTTTCACCCCAGAGTCAAAAGGTCACCTGTTCAAGCTCTATTCCAGGACTTAAGCATTAATGCAGTATTGAGAGTATGCTGCATTGTCACAATTGCTGAATTGACATTGCTGAATGATTCGATTCAATGCTAACCTAATGTCGGCTGTTCAGGTGGATGAAAACAATCTGATGGTACTAGCCAAAGAACAGCAGGGAGCCCTCCCGATATCCTGCCAACATTTCTCATCAATCAACACTACCAAAAATGGAGTAACGGGTCATCAATCCCATTTGGTGTTTGTGGGATCCTCCTACGCACAAATTATGTCATGTTTGTACATAGAATAGTCACTGCACTTCAAAAGTAATTCACTGGAAGCAAAGCACTTTGGGAAGCTTAGTTAATAAAAACCTATCTGCCACATTACATATGGCTGGCTTAAAACAGATATTAGTACATCAGCTTTTGCACTGTCCCAACAGCTGTGTTAATTATCTTGAAACTTCAATGTAGTGTAAAAGGGAAGCTGATTTCACTGTTGACACAAAGGATAAATTGGCTGAAGTGACTCGAGTTCTTGCCAATCAGATTACCAGTTCTCTCTCTTTACATAACCATACCTTTTTCCCATTTCTTTTATTAACAACAGGCACTCTTTCATCTCCTGTCAAAGTGTTAACATCCAATTTGTTAGGATTTCTACAGCGATGCCTTTTCTGTTTAGGTTTTTGAAATGGGGTCAACAGCACCTCTCCACTCTTCTGTGAAAGGGAAAAAAGTCAAACAAGTTCACTCATTTGTCATTTGGGATCATGCACATTTAAACAAACTATTCACAGTCCTGTGAAAATAAATTTATATGGTGAGAATTTCTATAAATGCCATCTTTGAAATATACAAAGAGCAGGTTTTAGCAAAAGTTCTATTCCATATATTTATTTGATGAGATGGCCATCAGCAATGCATTTCAGTGGAAGTTCTGTTCTGTTGAATCATTTTTACTTAAACACAGAATTAGCCACATCATAAAAATATAACCTTTACTGGCTCTAGGAAGGTGATAAAAATCATGCTTTAGCACTTTGTTGCAAATTAGCAATTTCCACAAATCTACACATTAAGACAGGATACAAATTATACATGTCCCAACAACACTCATGATTCTCTGCTTGCAGGCTTGTGTTTTCAACTACCCCTGCTCCCAATCCTGGTGCTCGTCGAGTTGAAATTGGTGATTGCAGTCAAATTAATTTTTAAGATAAAAAGCACAATGGATCCAGTGAAAGTGCGAGAAGGTGCAGAATATTGTACAAGAATTTGCTCTACATAATACGGAAAGGTATAAATTGATCTCCAACATAGAGAGGTGGAGGAGCTGGGTGGGGATAGGGAACGATTACAAATCCCAAGTTTTCAGAGCAGGACTGAAGAAACTGAATAGTAGGTGATTTTTTTTGCCCCACTGAACCATCTCCAGATGCATAATTGCCGAGTATGGCAAATTTAATTTGGTAAATGGCCATGTTAGCAGCTAGATGAATCCGAGATCTGAATTGAAAACAGCTTCAACTCATCAAATGAAAACTATCAATATTAATTGGCTGCATTAGCTAATTATTACTTGTCATATATACAAATGGCTTCTGTGCTGCAGATGAATGCAAAATCTTAGGATCAAATTAAACTGCTCAGGAACTTACAGCTCTAGTGAATTAACAATGTGGCAAACTTGAAAACTCAGCATTTCACATCAGTGGAATGCTTCAGTATTTGCATTGTTAGAAGACTGGAGGTAAACAGTAGCTTAGTGAACTGCCACAGCATGTCTAGTACGAGAACAGTGGAATTTTATTTAAACATCTGATGCAAGGCTTATAACAGAAAATGTTACATCTTATATTTTGTCCTTGTACAAGACCTTAGTCAGGCCTCACCTGGAATACTATGTCCAGTTTTGGTCGCCTCACATGGTATAGTGACTGATACTGAGGCTTTGGAAGGGGTGCAGAGAAGGGTCACCATACCAATTCCCAAAATAAAGCATCTTAGTTATCAAGATAGGCTAAAAGAGTTGGGATTCTACACTGTAGAGAAGCGTAGACTTGGGAGTGATCTGATTGAGGTTTAAGAGATAATGAAGTTGACAGTTTGTTCCAATTAAATAGATTAAAGAGGATTAGTGGTCACAATTTTAAGCTCTACAAGCCCAGAGCTAGGTTTGATGACAGGAGGTGATTTTTCTCCCCCCAGAGAATAGTGGACCTCTGGACACCAGTTTGCTGAATTCCTTCAAGCAAGAGCTAAGCTTGTTTCTGGCTGGGGAGGACGTCACCTCTTACTAAAAGGAATTCAGGGCCAGAGTGGACTATTTCCTGGACTAGATTTCATCGCCTTGATGTGTCAGAGAGGAAATTCCCTGATTTTCCTCCCAAAAATTGGTCTGAGTTTTTATTTGTTTTTTTTGCCTCTCCCAGGAGATCACATGGTTTTGGGTGGGGTGGAGAGTGTGTATAATGTGATACACAAGGTATCACAATTGTGTAGGACAGGCTGGATGGACCAGAGGATCTTTTCCTGTCAGTCATTGTTTGTATATGGAATTAAACTACAGACATATTTCTCTGCTACTATGGGTGTGCCTGTGGTGGGATGGGGTAAAAAAGAAAGTAAAGCTTTGGAGGGGTTGGTTGCTCTCTTGTTTTTAAATGCGCTCACATTGTAGTGCTAAATAAAAAGACTTGCATTTATATAGCGCCTTTCATGACCTCAGGCCATCCCCAAAGCACTTTATAAACTGTGTTCATGATTTAACACCTTTGGATATCTTCACTATTTACGTATATAAGCCACATTTGCTATTAAATATAAACCTTATGGTGTGTTTCTGAGAGCAACTCTCAAGTAATCTACTGTTTGGAACAGTGGCCCTCAGCCAAAAAGTAGTGAATTTCACACCTTCATGTTAGTCAGGATTTGACTTTCTGGTTAAACCACAGGTTCTCCAAATTAGATCCTAGGTGTCTGCAAGGCCATCGGATTTTTGATTACAGCTGGTCATACTGTGTACTGAGCAGATTGTCCCAAATTCTATATTCTGTACTTGTTTTTCGCTATAATTGTTAACTTACTGGCATGTTGTTTCTGTTACAGTAAGAAATATTTTCAGAAAGTATAGAATAGCTTTCCTGTGGGTAGTTTACACCATCTTTTGAAAGTTTGGATGAGAGTTCCCAGGGGTACATTAATATTTGCATGGGATATCCCAGAAATAAAAGCTTGAAAATGACTGACTCTGCCTGAAGCCTACAAATCAAATAAAACACAAGAACAAAAGTTTGAAAAAAATGTTTTGATTATTAGGTTTCTGAGCTTTCTTCAGATTAATGGAAAGACAATGATTGCATCGATGTACAACATGTTTGGAATGAGCTTCTGATATGAAAGTCAACATATTTCCTTTGAATTTTATTCCCTTTTCTTAAAAAAAAATGTACTTTCTCCTTACTGTAAATAGTAATTACAAACAAATATTAGCATAAAATATAGTTCAAAATTGTAAAAACTGGAAAGTCTAGTTATAATCTGTAAACTTGGGGTGTTGTCATTCGGTATAAAAATAGTTGCTAGTGCAATCTGTACACCAATTTTTTTTTAATGGTAAGTAGATAGTGTAAATATCTGTATAGATGTACTTACTGGTACATAACTAGGCATGTCCACAGTATAAGCTGGATGAACTTTCAGCCATTCCACCAAATCTTTATTTTGGGGGGCTTCTTCTCCAACCAGTCTGGTCCCATCTTCTAAGTTAATAACAGGGATGTGTGCTTCTGGGTCCAATTGACCAGGGGATGGAATGTTTCTTGGTTGTGATGCTGTCTGTGTGCTCTCCTCAAAAGCTTTGGTCACTTCTGCATCATCCTGCATGTAGACATGCATCATTACTTATACTGCAAACAGATAATTGCTTGTCGACACCATTAGGGGACTTTGTATATGAAAACCCAGGTAGGCATTTAAGCAAACAAAATATTTTCATTATATTTCCGTACAAATTTTCCATCTTCACAAGGGAAGTCAAAGGTATTTAACAAATTCTGCACTGTACACTGCTCGTGACCTTCATCCACGACTTTATTCTAGATGAAGCCACAATTTTCTCTTATTGATGTCAGTCTTGTATGTTGCTCAGTACAAAGGAGAATTCAAGTTTCATTATATCAATTCTCTGTATGCAGTTACATCGGTACTTCTGCATCTACGCAAAGTGGTTTGGGAAGGATAGGTTGCATCAAAACACTAATGGCAACATAACTCGGGTCTACTGAGCAGATCAAGGGTGTGAAGTGCACATCACCCCTCCAGAAGGCCATCGAACATCAGTCTGAGCTGGCAAAAACAGGTTGGGTAGGTTACTGGACTTAATCCAGAGGTCTAGAATAATAACCCGTACAAACTGGTTGGTCTGCACCTGGGCAGGACCGGAACCAATGTCCTAGGGGGTGTTTGCTAGAGCTGTTGGGGAGGAGTTAAACTAATGTGGCAGGGGGATGGGAACCGATGCAGGGAGACAGAGGGAAGTAGAATGGGGGCAGAAGCAAAAGATAGAAAGAAGAAGTAAAAGTAAAAGTGGAGGGCAGAGAAACCCAAGGCAAAAATCAAAAAGGGCCACATTACAGCAAAATTCTAAAGGGGCAAAACGTGTTAAAAAGACAAGTCTGAAGGCTCTGTGCCTCAATGCGAGGAGTATTCATAATAAGGTGGACGAATTCACTGCGCAGGCAGCAATTAATGAATATGATATAATTGGCATTACAGAGACATGGCTCCACGGTGACCAAGGCTGGGTATTCAACATTCAGGAAGGATAGACAGAAAGGAAAAGGTGGTGGGGTACAGTTGCTGGTTAAAGAGGAAATTAACGCAATAGTAAAGAAGGACATTAGCTTGGATGATGTGGAATCTGTATGGGTGGAGCTGCGGAATACCAAAGGGCAGAAAACGCCAGTGGGGATGTGTACAGACCACCAAACAGTAGTGGAGCGGTTCGGGACAGCATCAAACAAGAAATTAGGGATGCGTGCAATGTGAGCTCGGAGCAGTGCGAGTCCGGGGTCGGCGAGAGGCCTATAAAGGCTAGCGGGAGTCGGGCAGTTCAAGCAGTCGGTCGAGGAGGCAGGAGCTCGGAGCAGCGCGTGTCCGGGGTAGGCGAGAGGCCTATAAAGGCCAGCGGGAGTCGGGCAGTCGGTCGAGGAGGCGGGAGCTCAGAGCAGCGCGAGTCCGGGGTCGGCGAGAGGCCTATAACGGCCAACGGAAGTCGGGCAGTTTAAGCAGTCAATCGAGGAGGCGGGAGCTCGGAGCAGCGAGAGTCCGGGGTCGGCGAGAGGCGTACCGGTGCAGCTGCAGTGGGGACAGAAGCAAAAAAGTAAAAAGAAATCGAAAGGTGATGTCACAGCCAAGAAGGTAAGTGATTGGTAAGTAGTTTTTCTTTTTCTTTTCTAGATCAGTAAGTAACATTTAGCATTGTTGTTGCCAACTTAAGTTAATCTAGGGGTTAAGTCATGGCAGGAGAGCTCGGACACGTGTTATGCTCCTCCTGTACTATGTGGGAAATCAGGGATGCCTCCAGTATCCCTGATGACTACGTGTGCGGGAAGTGTATCCGCCTCCAGCTCCTGACGAACCGCGTTGCGGAACTGGAGCTGCGGGTGGATTCACTCTGGAGCATCCACGATGCTGAGAATGACATGAATAGCACGTTTAGCGAGTTGGTCTTACCGCAGGTAAAGGGTACACAGCCAGATAGCGAATGGAAGACCAACAGGAAGAGCAATGCAAGGAAGGTAGTGCAGGGGTCCCCTGCGGTCATCCCCCTGCAAAACAGATACACTGCTTTGGGTACTGTTGAGGGGGATGACTCATCAGGGGAGAACACAGCAGCCAGGTTCATGGCACCGTGGCAGGTTCTGCTGCACAGGAGGGCAGGAAAAAGAGTGGGAGAGCAATAGTGATAGAGGATTCGATTGTAAGGGGAATAGATAGGCGTTTCTGTGGCCGCAACTGAGACTCCAGGATGGTATGTTGCTCCCTGGTGCAAGGGTCAAGGATGTCTCGGAGCGGGTGCAGGACATTCTGAAAAGGGAGGGTGAACAGCCAGTTGTCGTGGTGCATATAGGTACCAACGATATAGGTAAAAAAACGGGATGAGGTCCCACGAGACGAATTTAAGGAGCAAGGAGCTAAATTAAAAAGTAGGACCTCAAAAGTAGTAATCTCGGGATTGCTACCAGTGCCACGTGCTAGTCAGAGTAGATATCGCAGGATAGCTCATATGAATACGTGGCTTGAGCAGTGGTGCAGCAGGGAGGGATTCAAATTCCTGGGGCATTGGAACCGGCTCTGGGAGAGGTGGGACCAGTACAAACCGGACGGTCTGCACCTAGGCAGGACCGGAACCAATGTCCTAGGGGGGAGTGTTTGCTAGTGCTGTTGGGGAGGAGTTAAACTAATATGGCAGGGGGATTGGAACCAATGCAGGGAGACAGAGGGAAACAAAATGGAGATAGAAGCAAAAGACAGAAAGGAGATGAGTAAAAGTGGAGGGCAGAGAAACCCAAGGCAAAAAACAAAAAGGGCCACTGTACAGCAAAATTCTAAAGGGTCAAAGTTAATAAAAAGGCAAGCCTGAAAGTTCGGTGCCTCAATGCGAGGAGTATTCGGAACCCAGGAGAGGGCTCTGAGCTAGTTAGAGTGGGTGAGAGCTCAGATGAACAGGACCCCAAGAAAGAATGCAAAAGGCAGGAGGCAACAGAGCAGAGTAGCATTGGGGTAAGTGTAAACCACAAGGTGATAGGAAGGGACAATATGTATGAATATAAAGGGGCTGCAGGAGAGGTCAAAACTAAAAATCATGGTTCAAAAACTAGGATTAAAACACTCTACCTAAACGCATGCAGCATTCGAAATGAAGTAAATGAGTTGACGGCTCAAATCATCACAAATGGGTATGATTTGGTGTCCATTACAGAAATGTGGTTGCAGGGTGGCCAAGACTGGAAATTAAACATACAGGGGTATCTGACAATTTGGAAGGATAGACAAGAAGGGAAAAGAGGTGGGGTAGCTCTGTTAATAAAGGATGATATCAGGGCAGTTGTGAGAGACGATATTGGTTCTAATGAACAAAATGTTGAATCATTGTGGGTGGAGATTAGAGATAGTAAGGGGAAAAAGTCACTGGTGGGCTTAGTTTATAGGCCCCCAAATAATAACTTCACGGTGGGGCGGGCAATAATCAAGAGAATAATGGAGGCATGTGAAAAAGGAACGGCAGTAATCATGGGGGATTTTAACCTGCATATTAATTGGTCAAATCAAATCGCACGGAGTAGCCTGGAGGAGGAATTCATAGAATGCATACGGGATTGTTTCTTAGAACAGTATGTTACAGAACTTACAAGGGAGCAAGTGATCTTGAATCTGGTCCTGTGTAATGAGTCAGGAATAATAAACGATCTCCTAGTAAAAGATCCTCTTGGAATGAGTGATCACAGTATGGTTGAATTTGTAATACAGATTGAGGGTGAGGAAGTAGTGTCTCAAACAAGCGTACTATGCTTAAACAAAGGGGACTACAGTGGGATGAGGGCAGAGTTGGCTAAAGTAGACTGGGAACACAGACTAAACGGTGGCACAATTGAGGAACAGTGGAGGACTTTTAAGGAGCTCTTTCATAGTGCTCAACAAAAATATATTCCAGTGAAAAAGAAGGGTGGTAAGAGAAGGGATAACCAGCCATGGATGACCAAGGAAATAAAGGAGTATCAAATTAAAAACCAATGCGTATAAGGTGGCCAAGGTTAATGGGAAACTAGAAGATTGGGAAAATTTTAAACGACAGCAAAGAATGATGAAGAAAGCAATAAAGAAAGGAAAGATAGATTATGAAAGTAAACTTGATCAAAATATAAAAACAGGTTGTAAAAGCTTTTACCAATATATAAAACGGAAGAGAGTGACTAAAGTAAATGTTGGTCCTTTAGAAGATGAGAAGGGGGATTTAATAATAGGAAATGTGGAAATGGCTGAGACCGTAAACAATTATTTTGCTTCCGTCTTCACAGTGGAAGACACAAAAACCATGCCACAAATTGCTGGTTACGGGAATGTGGGAAGGGAGGAGCTTGAGATAATCACTATCACTAGGGGGGTAGTGCTGGACAGGCTAATGGGACTCAAGGTGGACAAGTCCCCTGGTCCTGATGAAATGCGTCCCAGGGTATTAAAAGAGATGGCGGAAGTTATAGCAGATGCATTCGTTATAATCTACCAAAATTCTCTGGACTCTGGGGAGGTACCATCGGATTGGAAAGCAGCTAATGTAACGCCTCTGTTTAAAAAAGGGGGCAGACAAAAGGCAGGTAACTATAGGCCGGTTAGTTTAACATCTGTAGTGGGGAAAATGCTTGAAGCTATCATTAAGGAAGAAATAGCAGGACATCTAGAGGCTGCAAAGAGATTTAGATAGGTTCAGCGAATGGGCTAAGGTTTGGCAGATGGAATACAATGTCGGAAAATGTGAGGTCATTCACCTTGGAAAAAAAAACAGTAAACGGGAATATTATTTGAATGGGGAGAAATTACAACATGCTGTGGTGCAGAGGGACCTGGGGGTCCTTGTGCATGAATCCCAAAAAGTTAGTTTGCAGGTGCAGCAGTTAATCAGGAAGGTGAATGGAATGTTGGCCTTCATTGCGAGAGGGATGGGGTACAAAAGCAGGGAGGTCCTGCTGCAACTGTACAGGGTATTGGTGAGGCCGCACCTGGAGTACTGCGTGCAGTTTTGGTCACCTTACTTAAGGAAGGATATACTAGCCTTGGAGGGGGTACAGAGACAATTCACTAGGCTGATTCCGGAGATGAGGGAGTTACCTTATGATGATAGATTGAGTAGACTGGGTCTTTACTCGTTGGAGTTCAGAAGGATGAGGGGTGATCTTATAGAAACATTTAAAATAATGAAAGGGATAGACAAGATAGGGGCAGAGAGGTTGTTTCCACTGGTCGGATAGACGAGAACTAGGGGGCACAGCCTCAAAATACCGGACAGCCAATTTAAAACCGAGTTGAGAAGGGATTTCTTCTCCCAGAGGGTTGTGAATCTGTGGAATTCTCTGCCCAAGGAAGCAGTTGAGGTTAGCTCATTGAATGTATTCAAATCACAGATAGATAGCTTTTTAATCAATAAGGGAACTAAGGGTTATGGGGAGAGGGCGGGTAAGTGGAGCTGAGTCCACGGCCAGATCAGCCATGATCTTGTTGAATGGCGGAGCAGGCTCGAGGGGCTAGATGGCCTACTCCTGTTCCTAATTCTTATGTTCTTAAAAGGTACAACAGTTATCATGGGTGACTTTAATCTACATATAGATTGGGCTAACCAAACTGGTAGCAATACGGTGGAGGAGGATTTCCTGGAGTGTATTAGGGATGGTTTTCTAGACCAATATGTCGAGGAACCAACAAGAGGGCTGGCCATCCTCGACTAGGTGACTTGTAATGAGAAAGGACTAATTAGCAATCTTGTTGTGTGAGGCCCCTTGGGGAAGAGTGACCATAATATGGTAGAATTCTTTATTAAGATGGAGAGTGACACAGTTAATTCAGAGACTAGGGTCCTGAACTTAAGGAAAGGTAACTTCGATGGTATGAGACGTGATTTGGCTGTAATAGACGGCAAATGATACTTAAAGGGTTGACAGTGGATAGGCAATGGCAAACATTTAAGATTACATGGATGAACTTCAACAATTGTACATCCCTGTCTGGAGTAAAAATAAAACGGGGAAGGTGGCTCAACCATAGCTAACAAGGGAAATTAAGGATAGTGTTAATTCCAAGGAAGAGGCATATAAATTGGCCAGAAAAAGCAGCAAACCTGAAGACTGGGAGAAATTTAGAATTCAGCAGAGGAGGACAAAGGGTTTAATTAGGAGGGGGAAAATAGAGTATGAGAGGAAGCCTGGCAGGAACATAAAAACTGACTCCAAAAGCTTCTGTAGCTATGTAAAGAGAAAAAGATTAGTGAAGACAAACAAACGTAGGTCCCTTGTAGTCAGATTCAGGTGAATTTATAATGGGGAACAAAGAAATGGCAGACCAGTTGAACAAATACTTTTGTTCTGTCTTCACGAAGGAAGACACAAATAACCTTCCGGAAATACTCGGGGACCGTGGGTCTAGTGAGAAGGAGTAACTGAAGGAAATGCTTATTAGGTGGGAAATTGTATTCGGGAAATTGATGGGATTGAAGGTCGATAAATCCCCAGGGCCTGACAGCCTGCATCCCAGAGTTCAGGTTTGCTGTTTTAAGGAAGTGGCCCTCGTGGATGCATTGGTGATCATTTTCCAACAGTCTATCGACTCTGGATCAATTCCTATGGACTAGAGGGTAGCTAATGTAACACCACTTTTTAAAAAAGGAGAGAGAAAACGGGGAATTTATAGACCGGTTAGCCTGCCATCAGTATTGGGGAAAATGTTGGAATCAATTATTAAAGATGAAATAGCAGTGCATTTGGAAAGCAGTAACAGGATCGGTCCAAATCAGCATGGATTTATGAAAGGGAAATCATGCTTGACAAATCTTCTGGAATTTTTTTGAGGATATAACTAGTAGAATGGACAAGTCAGAACCAGTGGATGTGGTGTATTTAGATTTTCAAAAGGCTTTTGACAAGGTCCTACACAAGAGATTGTTGTGCAAAATTAAAGCACATGGTATTGGGGGTAATGTACTGACGTGGATAGGGAACTGGTTGGCAGACAAGAAGCAGAGAGTCGGAATAAACGGGTCCTTTTCAGAATGGCAGGCAGTGACTAGTGGGGTGCCACAGGGCTCAGTGCTGGGAACCCAGCTATTTACAATATACATTAATGATTTAGATGAAGGAATGGAGTGTAATATCTCCAAGTTTGCAGAGGACACTAAGCTGGGTGGCGGTGTGAGTGTGAGGAGGATGTTAGGTGAGTGGGCAAATGCATGGCAGATGCAGTATAACGTGGATAAATGTGAGTTGATCCACTTTGGGGGAAAAAACACGAATGCAGAATATTATGCAAATGGCGGCAGATTAGGAAAAGGGGAGGGGCAACGAGACCTGGGCGTCATGGTACATCAGTCATTGAAAGTTGGTATGCAGGTACAGCAAGCGGTGAAGGCAGCAAGTGGTATGTTGGCCTTCATAGCTAGGTGATTTGAGTATCGAAGCAGGGAGGTCTTACTGCAGTTGTACAGGGCCTTGGTGAGGCCTCACCTGGAACAGTGTGTTCAGTTTTGGTCTCCTAATCTGAAGAAGGACGTTCTTGCTATTGAGGGAGTGCAGCGAAGGTTCACCAGACTGATTCACGAGATGGCAGAACGACATATGAGGATCGACTGGGCCTATATTCACTGGAGTTTAGAAGGATGAGAGGGGATCTCATAGAAACATATAAAATTTTGACGTGGGGACTGGACAGGTTAGATGCAGGAAAAATATTCCCGATGTTGGGGAAGTCCAGAACCAGACGGCATAGTCTAAGGATAAGGGGTAAGCCATTTAGGACTGAGATGAGGAGAAACTTCTTCACTCAGAGAGTTGTTAACCTGTGGAATTTCCTACCACAGAGAGCTGTTGATGCCAGTTCATTGGATATATTCAAGAGGGAGTTAGATATGGCCCTTATGGCTAAAGGGATCAAGGGGTATGGAGAGAAAGCAGGAAAAGGGTTCTGAGGTGAATGATCATATTGAATGGTGGTGCAGGCTCGATGGGCCGAATGGCCTGAATGGCCTACTCCTGCACCTATTTTCTATGTTAACCCCAGAGAACGTCAGCTCAAATCCCACCATGGCAGTTTGAGAATTTGAATTCAGTTGAAAAACAAAATCTGGAACTAAAAAGCTGATTATCAATAAAGTGATCCAGAAGCTGTTGAACCCTCCTAAAACCCAACAACTGGTTCACTAATACAAAAGTATAATACTGCAGATGCTGGATCTGAAATAAAAGCAGAAAATGCTGGAAATACTCAGCAGGTCAGACAGCATCTCCAAATTAAAGGTGTTGCCTTTTCATGGGATTTGTAGAACATTCTTTATTTCAGTCCTACTCAGGTCCCCTCCCTCACCTCTTTTTTCTGGTACATTGATGACTGTATTGGTGCCGTTTCTTGCTCTCGTCCTGAACTGGAAAATTTCAATTCACTTTGCTTCCAATTTCCACCTTTCCCTCACAAGGTCCATTTCCGACTCTTCCCTTTCCTTTGTCGACTTCTGTTTGCATTTCTGGGGATAGGCTATTAACAAACATTCACCATAAGCCCACTGACTCCCACAGCTACCTGGACTACACTTCCTCCCACCCCACATCCTGTAAGGATTCCATTCCATTCCCTCAGTTTCTCCGTCGCATCTGTTCTGATGACGTCACCTTTCATATTAGTGCTTTCGATATGTCTTCCTTTTTCTTAAACTGAGGATTCCCCTCTACCGTGGTTGACATGGCCCCTGACCATGTCTGTTCTATTTCCCGCACTTCTCATCCCTTCCCCTCCCACAATCATGAATAGGGCTCCCCTTGTCCTCACCTTTCACCCCACCAGCCTCCATGTTCAATGCATCATTCTCTACCATTTCCGCCACCTCCAGCGTGATCCCACTACATCTTCCCCTCCCCTCCCAGCATTCCGAAGGCGACACCCTGGTCCGTTCCTCAATCACCCCCAGCACGCCCTCCGCTTGCATGCATAGGAGAGGAAAAGAGTGTTTGAAGACCAAGCCCTCAAAACTGCCACCAGGCTCATGGTCTACAGGGCTGTAGTAATAATACTAGCCCTCCTGTATGGCACAGAGACACGGACCATATACTGTAGACACCTCAAGTCGCTGGAGAAATACCACCAACGATGTCTCCGCAAGGTCCTACAAATGCCCTGGGAGGACAGACGCACCAACATTAGCGTCTTCGACCAGGCCAACATCCCCAGCATTGAAGCACTGACCACTGGGCAGGCCACATTGTCCATATGTCAGACACAAGACTTCCAAAGCAAGTGCTCTACTCGGAACACCTTCACAGCAAACGAGCCGAAGGTGGGCAGAGGAAACTTTACAAGGACACCCTCAAAACCTCCCTGATAGTGGGGATGTTGCACTCTGACACCTGGGAGTCACTGGCCAAAGACTGCCCTAAGTGGAGGAAGTGCATCTAGGAGGGTGTTGAGCACCTCAATTCTCATCGCCGAGAGCAATGCAGCAAACCTGTCCCACCCAATTTTCCCTCAACGATTATCTGTCCCACCTGTGACCTGGACTGTGGTTCTCATATTGGACTGTTCAGCCACCTAAGCAAGTCTCCCTCGGGGGATGGGGGGGGCGGGGGAGAGAGAGAGGGAGGGGAGAGGAGAGGAGAGGAGAGGAGAGGAGAGGAGAGGAGAGGAGAGGAGAGGAGGCGCAACACCTGCCCTTTTACCTCCTCTCTTCCCACTGTCCAGGGCCCCAAACACCCCTTCCAGGTGAAACAGCGATTTACTTGTACTTCTTTCAATACAATATACTGTATTCGCTGCTCACGATGTGGTCTCCTCTGCACTGGGAAGACCAAATGCAGATTGGGCGACCACTTTGCAGAACACCTCCATTCAGTCTGTAAGCGTGACCCCGAGCTTCCAGTCGCTTGTCACTTTAATTCTCCGTTCCACTCTCACTCTGATCTCTCCAACATCGGCCTCTTACACTGTTCCAATGAAGCTCAACGTAAGCTCGAGGAACAGCATTTCATCTTTCATTTAGCACTTCACAGCCTTCTGGACTCAACAATTTCAGACTGTAACCCCTGCCCCTATTGTTTTCTCTCTTTTTTTCTATTTTTTCCCTCTTTCCCACAGCAGCTGTTGCTGATTATGCCATCTCTATTCACACCCTATCTAGACTCATCTTTCGTTTCTTAACTTGTCCCATCACCATCTCCTTTTGCCTTGCACCATCATCCCTTTTATCTCAATCTCTCCTGCCTTCCACCCCATCACAGACTTTCCATTTTGTTCTTTCCTCCCCTCCCCCTTTCCCTGCCCCATCACTTGCTTAAAAATCTGTTACATCTCGAACTTTTTGCAGTTCTGGCAAAGAGTCATCGATCTGAAACTTTAACTGTTTCTCTCTCCACAGATGCTGCCTGACCTGCTGAGTATTTCCAACATTTTCTGGTTTTATAACTGGTTCACTAATATCCTTTAGTGAAGGAAACCTGCTGTCTTTACCTGGTCTGCGCTATTTCTCTCCAGTCCCACAACAAAGTAATTGACACATAACTGCCCTCTGAAGTCGCCTAGCAAGGAACTCCGTTGTGCCAGTCTTTGCAGCAACACTACACCCAGATTCCACTACAGCCCTATAGCTTACTGGGGTCTGCTTCAATTTTGGTGGTTTGTTCTTGCTTGCATTAGCCCTTGGTTTTAAGATTGGCATCAAATATCATGGATCCTTTCTAATGACAACTGCCTAATGCCATCTAATTGGGAGCAGTCGTCCAAAGATTTGCTGTCTGAGCAAACTCATCCAACTTTGTACTCGAAGGAGAAGGCATCTAGAACTCAAAATAAGTTCACTAGCATTAATCACAGACTCAACTGCAGGGTTCGAGAGATTTGATACCAATAGAGCTAACTGGTCTCAGTCTTCAATTGGTAACACTGTAGCAAAGCACCGCTGAATCAATTATGACCCCGATATCAATGTTGATACCCAACTGAGTTCACTAGTCATCAGTCTCATACAATTATAAAAAGTAGATCGTTGCTTGCATTGGTTATTACCATTTTCTAGTAAATGTGATCAACTAGCCATCACGATGCCTACATAACATAAGAAATAGGAGCAGGAATCGGCCATATGGCCCCTCAAGCCTGCTCCAACATTCACTAAGAGCAAGGTTGATCATCGACCTCAACTCCACTTTCCCACCTGATCTCCATATCCTTTGATTCCCCATGGCTCCAAAAATCCATCTATTTCAGCCTTGAATATATTCAGAGACTCAGTATCCATATCCCTCTGGGGCAGAGAATTCCAAAGATTCACAATCCTCTGACTGAAGAAATTCCTCCGCATCTCTGTCTTAAATGGCCGACCCCTTATCCGGGGTCTGTGTCTCCTAGTTCTCGACACGCCAGCCCGGGGAAACAACCTCAGCATTAACAAGACAAGCAGGAAGCTTATGAGTTATCTAACATTCATGGTCTGGTATGAGCCTATTGACTGGCCCAGTAAACCTTCACGCAAACTGTTCGATGCTTAATCCATTTTCTGAGAATAAGCATACAATGAAATGCATCTACAAGATGCCTTAGCAGAAACAGGCAACTGCCATGCAACATGCTTTCCTTTGAGCGAGTAAGTATTACTTATTAAACCATTACATACTCTTCAATGTACTTCAAACAAGATAAGGAAACTTCCTACAAAATGGAAGATCTGTGCCTTCTGAATCAGTATCAAAATATCTACTTAACCTGTTATTGGAGGTATTTGGACTTATATTCTTGCATTCTATATCTCATACTCAGTCTTCCTGATGCACCCTTTAGTCAAAATAAGCGAGAATATATTCTATACAGCTGACTGGAGAGTGTCACAGTATAAGATCATAAGAAATAGGAACAGGAGTAGGCCATACGGCTCCTCGAGCCTGTTCCACCATTCAATATCATGGATGATCTGATCATGGACTCGGCTCCACTTTCCCACCCGTTCCCCTTATCGTTTAAGAAACTGTCTATTTCTGTCTTAAATTTATTCAATGTCCCAGTTTTCACAGCTCTCTGAGGCAGCGAATTCCACAGATTCACAACTCTAAGAAATTTCTCTTCATCTCTGTTTTAAATGGGCGGCCCCTTATTCTAAGATCATGCCCTCTAGTTCTAGTCTCCCCCATCAGTGGAAACATCCTCTCTGCATCCACCTTGTCAAGCCCCCTCATAATCTTATAAGTTTCGATAAGATCACTTCTCATTCTTCTGAATTCCAATGAGTAGAGGCCCAACCTACTCAACCTTTCCTCATAAGTCAATCCCCTCATCCCCAGCATCAACCTAGGCGAATGTTCTCTGAACTGCCTCCAAAGCAAGTATATCCTTTCGTAAATATGGAAACCAAAACTGTATGCAGTATTCCAGGTGTGGCTTCAACAATACCTTGTATAGCTGTAGCAAGACTTCCCTGCTTTTATACTTCATTCCCTTTGCAATAAAGACCAAGATACCATTGGCTTTCCTGATCACTTGCTGTACCTGCATACTATCCTTTTGCATTTCATGCACAAGTAGCCCCAGGTCCCGCTGTATTGTGACGCTTTGCAATCTTTCTCCATTTAAATATTAACTTGCTCTGATTTTTTTCTGCCAAAGTGCATGACCTCACACTTTCCAACATTATACTCCATCTGCCAAATTTTTGCCCACTCACTTAGCCTGTCTATATCCTTTTGCAGATTTTGTGTGTCCTCCTCACACATTGCTTTTCCTCCCAGCTTTGTATCATCAGCAAACTTGGCTACGTTACACTCAGTCCTTTCTTACAAGTCGTTAATATAGATTGTAAATAGTTGGGGTCCCAGCACTGATCCCTGCGACACCCCCATTGATACTGGTTGCCAACCAGAGAATGAACCATTTATCCCGACTCTCGGTTCTCTTTGTTAGCCAATCCTCTAACATCATAACGCAAAAATTCTTCACGGACAATGCACTCTCGCCAAGTTCAAGCCCCACTACAAACTTTCGCACATAATCTTGGATCACACTTCAGTGCAGTACTGAGGAAGTACTGCATTGTCAGAGGTGTTGTCTTTATGAGACCTTAAACTGAGGCGCTATTGAAAAACAAGTTTGTTCATTTTTTTTAAAACTCTATTAAAATAGAAAATTATCCAGTTTATTGATGGAGACTGAATTACAATATATTCGTAAATATAATCCTGGCCAAGCTAGCATTGTGAAGGACTGGTAATCACATACCGTTATTGCCCAATAATCTAGACGAAGATCACAAATCAAGTGATATTTTCCTCAATCTGGCTAGGCAACACTACTGAAAACATAACTCGAAACCAGAATATAGTTACACTTGCACAATAAATGTAAACTGTTCTTCTCATATTTAGAATCTGTTTTATTAAAGAACTCGTCTAATTTTACTGAACACAAGAGCATAAGGATTTGGAAAAGATCTTACTATGCATTTAGCACTCTGGTTGGCGGGCTGCAATTAATGTTAAAGTTTCTGGTTTGTACAACGCACCATTAAGTATGATAGTGTTGTTATTTAATTGGCGTAAAGTGAGAATACCAATGAAAAAAATAAAGAAGTGACAAAGTAGAGTGGTACAGTATGAAA
Organism: Pristiophorus japonicus; assembly: GCF_044704955.1. Taxonomy (NCBI): domain Eukaryota; kingdom Metazoa; phylum Chordata; class Chondrichthyes; family Pristiophoridae; genus Pristiophorus; species Pristiophorus japonicus. The sequence goes on from NC_091977.1 coordinate 407,442,139, forward strand.
GTGCATATTTTCCCTATCATTTCCCTTTCAGCTGCAAGGCTGGGAGACTGACATGAACATCACAACTACTGTTAATGCTGCTCTGATCTGCCAACAGGAGCTACGTCATCTAGAGTGAGATTGATTCTGCCAGTTAACATTGTCCTCCCCAAGTTGCTAAACAAGTACTCTTTTGAAGAGCAACATTCCAAAGGCATTTTTTGGTGTATATCCCTTTAATTCATGCCGTTACAAAATTTACAATACTGGGTGAAAATCCTGTTTAGGTCCTAGCAACGTACTAAAGCAAAAAATAAAAAACACATTTACCGCTGAGAAGCGACTTCACTTGAGGTGGGGAGTGGCAGAAATTATAAACAAAAGGAATTTAAGAAGCAATCCAAGAACCATCTCCCTTTAAAATGTTACTTACAGCACTTAATGATGTCCGTTTGTTATTCATAAATAGGAGATCAAGTCCCTCAACATTTTTCCTTCTTCCTCTTCTCCTTTTTATTGGCATTTCCCCATCAACTAGTGAACCATTAATCATAAGTCCAGTTGGTGTTCGTGAAAGGCCTGCTTGCAGCATTTCTATGTGGGCTTTATAGGCATCAGATACTGGCACAGAGGCATTCGGCAAAACATACTTGGGATTAACAGAAGTGTTACTGACTGAGGTAGAACTTTTTGCCTCCCTGGAGGCTTTTGATAAGTCCACAGCTCTCTCCTGTCCACTATCTGAGGCTGCCTGGGACTCACGAAGCTGAGCTACCATCTCCATCAGGTTTCTCCTCCTCGCAGCTCGCTCGGCTTCTATTTCAATCTTTTTTCGACGTCTCCTACGTTGCCTTGGAACTGACAGATTTAATGCATCATCCTGCAAGTGGAAAATAAATAGGTTTTAGATACTAAATGCAAAACTATTTCCATTCAGTACAAATTTGTATTTACCACTTTGAAACTGCAAGGTCCTTCTAATTTGTTATGCAAGTAAATTTCAATGGTTACTAAAGAAAATATTTAAGCTTGAATCAAAACTTGCTGTAACAAATCTCTTATTTTCATATATGCAAAAACTTGAATGCAAAAGCAAAGGGTCTTGATGCTAGAGTGCTTGTGCAAGTAACATAATCTAGTTAGCACTAACTGGAGCACAACGGAATCTTTCCAAAAGGTCCAATTGAACCCTTAATTTGGGATCCTCAATGAAATTATCACTATCCGTTATTAAAGAAAACCACACTGTTAATTTAAATATAGGAGTTCAATGAAATGAGTGACATTAGCCCCAATAAAGCCATGCTCACATAAATTGGCAACCATCTATAGTATAGTAAAAATCTTACATCAGTTTGTGCTTCCTGTCTACAAAGCCTTAATTCTTCTTGCCATGTTTTTGTCACGCACGTGTCAACCTTTATTGTAAATTCCTATGTCGATATTTATAATGGTAACTGTCTGTTAACTTGTCATGGTTATAACACCAACCCACCATTAGTGGTGCTGTCACATTAGTTTTGTGTCTCCTAACTCCACAGCCTTCTGTGCAGAGAAACTCCAATATTCTAACCAATTTTACTTCTTAACTTCACAATTACCATAACCGAATAATGAATAATATAAAATCAAAGTATTATATATAAAAATAAATTACTTTAAAATGGGGACTGAATTACATCTACATACCCTAGTCCAATTATTCCTACCCTCTTATCTCTCTCTTAATCTAAAGACTACACTTGGTTTTGACTTGTAAACATACGAATATTCAAAAATGCTGCAATATAATGCTTGGTATAGAAATGCTGTTAGAATTTCACGGCAATTCTCAAAAATTAAAGCATACAACTTTAAGAAATTACTGAAAAAGCCACTATGGAAATATACTAAATGTACGTTGTGTACTTTGTGCATAAATAAATATGCACAACTACTGGGAATGGAACACAGATGCCTGTGTTGTTCAATAGCAACACAACGGCCCTGAAATTCCAGTGTGTACGGACCTGAAAAGGCATTGGAAAAGCCGGCTTTCGGGACGCAAAGCGCATACGCTGAAAACCGGCTTTTCCGATCTGTCAAGTTTTTGGCTCAACAGGTGGCCGCATCTTGGGAGCGAGGACATTCCCACGGCAGAGATTGGGCTATTTGCCCATCTCTTGTCCTGCGAATGTCCATAAAACTCTTGCGCCTGGTAAATGCAGGCGCATAGCCTATTTTACCAAGCGTAAGAGTTTAAAAACATATCAAAATAAAATTTTAAAATACATATTTGTTAAAAACCCTGCTCACTCAGGTAATTTTATTTTAAACCATAATTAAAACTTTTTAAAAAATTGGCAAATATATGTATGTTTTTTAAACATTTCTATCAACTTTAATTTCTATATTGTACTTGTGAGGTGTTTTTTTTAATGTTTTATGTAGTGTTTGGGTGTTTCTCATTCATAGTAATAAGAGTTTTGGACTTATGAAACTCCTATTACTATGAATGAGAAAATGTTTTACCGTGATTGGGTGTCCAGTCCCACATGACTCCTACGGACGTCCCAACGTGAACGCGCTCCGTTGCGCAAGAAGAGGAGGCCTAGAGGCTGGGATCTCTGGCGAGCGTTCGACCAAAAGGTAAGTGCGCACTTTTTCTCCTATTTTTAGTTGAACGGGAAGAAACCACCGGGATTTCAGGGCCAATGAAAGATTACTTTTAGTTTACAAAGTTCCCAATAACAATTTTTTTCCATTTCTGAAAATTATGAATTTTGTGCTCAGCAAGGTGAGAGATGATGGTACTGGGGAACAGACATTCCCCCCTCCCCCAACTTACTTCTGGCATCAAATATTTGCATCAAACCTTCCCAGGTCATGAATTAGATGGATTCTACAGTGCTAACAACAATGCTTACTCTATTACTAAACCATAATAGCACACAACTATCTATCTGATTACATGACTGAATACGCTCAACCACAAGTTCATGCTACAGGGTTCGACATTCAATTTTGCCATTCTTCCACCGCCAAACAAGGAACCACTTTCTTATATAGATTGGGACAGAGTGGGGAAAGGTACAAGTAAGCCACTGAAATGTAGGAATTTATCACTGTAAAAATGGAATGCAACTTAAATTTATTTGCCCTACATCACCCGAGACTTGCTCCTCTTCACTTATTGCAAACATATTCTACACTGTGTAGAAGGAATATTAAACACCTACCCTTGACACTTGAGGAGAACCAGCGATATCTTCACAGGCACTGAAGCCCCCCTGACCTACCATAGAGAGTTCAGTGAAACTCCTCCTTGGCAGTGGGCTTTCCATGGACGTGGGTGTATAGTTGATTATACCATGAAAATCAAATGGCTGACGCCTATTTATAGGCCACTTTCCCTTGATCAGTGCTTCGCATATGTTGTCCAAACGATTAATCATTACACGATCCTGGAATGCAAAGATACAATTGTTGAAACACACACACTTGGAAGAGCGTTGTCACCAGGGTTTCAGTAAACATTTACTTTCGTGCACTTTACATTTTTGTGCAGCTCCATTGAAATCAGGGTTTTCCACATTAGTATTTCTAAAGCTTATTATATGCATCTGGACTAAAAAAAAATACCCTATACAATTATAGATTTTTCTCATTCAAACTTGTGTCTGGAGAGAATTTTGTGCTATATAAACATCAGAATGAGGCATTGCTGGCACACCCAAAGGTAGGTTGAGGAATACCTGGATAGCAATAATTTAACAGCCAGGATAGAGTTAGAGGACGATCCTGCATGACTAACATAAGAACATTAAAAAATAGGAACAGAAGTACACCATATCGCCCCCTCCAGCCCACTCCACCATTCAATAAGGTCATGGCTGATCTGATCATGGACTCAGCTCCACTTCCCTGCCCGCTCCCCATAATCCCTTATCCCCTTATCGTTTAAAAAACTGTCTACTTCTGTCTTAAATTTATTCAATCTCCCAGCTTCCACAGCTCTCTGAGGCAGCGAATTCCACAGATTTACAGCTCTCAGAAGAAATTTCTAATCATCGCTGTTTTAAATGGGCGGCCCCTTATTCTAAGATTATGCCCTCTAGTTCTAGTCTCCCCTATCAGTGGAAACATCCTCTCTGCATCCACCTTGTAGAGCCCCCTCATAATCTTATAAGTTTCAATAAGATCACCTCTCATTCTTCTGAATTCCAATGAGTAGAGGCCCAACCTACTCAGCCTTTCCTCATAAATCAACCCTCTCATCCCCGGAATCAACCATGTGAACCTTCTCTGAACTGCCTCCAAAGCAAGTATACCCTTTCGTAAATATGGAAACCAAAACGGCACGTAGTATTCCAGGTGCGGCCTCACCAATACCTTGTATAGCTGTAGCAAGACTTCCCTGCTTTTATACTCCATTCCCTTTGCAATAAAGGCCAAGATTCCATTGGCCTTCCTGATCACTTGCTGTACCTGCATACTATCCTTGTGCGTTTCATGCACAAGTACTCCCAGGTCCTGCTGTACTGTGGCACTTTGCAATCTTTCTCCATTTAAATAATAACTTGCTCTTTGATTTTCTTTCTGCCAAAGTGCATGACCTCACACTTTCCAACATTATACTCCATCTGCCAAATTTTTGCCCACTCACTTAGCCTATGTCCTTTTGCAGATTTTTTGTGTCCTCCTCACACATTGCTTTTCCTTCCATCTTTGTATCGTCAGCAAACTTGGCTATGTTACACTCAGTCCTTTCTTCCAAGTCGTTAATATAGATTGTAAATAGTTGGGGTCCCAGTACTGATCCTTGTGGCACCCCGCTAGTTACTGGTTGCCAACCAGAGAATGAACCATTTATCCCGACTCTCTGTTTTCTGTTAGTTAGCCACTCCTCTATCCATGCTAATATATTACCCCCAACTCCGTGAACTTTTATCTTGTGCAGTAACCTTTTATGTGGCACCTTGTCAAATTCCTTCTGGCAACTCTAGCAAATTTGTCAAACATGACTTCCCCTTCATAAATCCATGCTGACTCTGCCTGACCGAATTTTGCTTTTCCAAATGTCCTGCTACTGCTTCTTTAATAATGGACTCCAACATTTTCCCAACCACAGATGTTAGGCTCACTGGTCTATAGTTTCCTGCTTTTTGTCTGCCTCCTTTTTTAAATAGGGGCATTACATTTGCAGTTTTCCAATCTGCTGGGATCTCCCCAGAAGCCAGGGAATTTTGGTAAATTATAACCAATGCATCCACAATCCCTGCCGCTACTTCCCTTAAGACCCTAGGATGCAAGCCATCAGGTCCAGGGGATTTTTCTACTTTTCGTCCCATTATCTTACTGAGTACCACCTCCTTTAGTGATTGTGATTGTGTTAAGTTCCTCCCCCTCTATAGTCCCTTGACTATCCATTGTTGGAATATTGTTAGTGTCCTCTACCGTAAAGACCGATACAAAATATTTGTTCAGAGTTTCTGCCATCCCCATGTTCCCCATTACTAACCCCCCGGTTTCGTCCTCTAAGGGACCAACATTTACTTTAGTCATTCTTTTCCTTTTTATATATCTATAGAAACTCTTGCTCTGTTTTTATATTTTGTGCTAGTTTACTTTCATAGTCTATCTTCCCTTTCTTAATCATTTTTTTAGTCATAACCCATGACTTTCGAGAGGAGGTTATAAATAGTGGGACTCATGAGGCTTCCTCATGAAAAAAAAACTGAAACCTGCATGAAAAAATTAACTAAAACGCACAAGAATTCAGTGGACAAAAAAATGGTTGAAAAGAAAAGATAACTCATGAGGGTACTCATGAGGTGTTGGGCATAGTTCCACAGGAGTCAATGCTTTGACCCTAGTTTCTAATCTACATACATTACTTCTCCCATTTATAAACTTATCAAATTTGCCGAGATTTCAATAGGAAGAGCAGTGGTGACTAGTTATGCAATTGGGGAAAAATTAAATTTAAAACAGGTAAGTGCAAATTATTGCAAGCATGTTAAAAGATGCATTTAATGCATGGAACTGAATCAGTAGAGGGAGACTCAAAGTAACCACAGATTGATAGTATATGGGTCAGTATCCAGATATTGCGGCAAAACAATTAAACCAGCATATACAATGTTGGGAGATACAGCCAGAATAGTAGAATTTATTTCTACAGATGCTATGCTAAAGGTTTACTGCTCAGTCAACACTTTATGCTCAGTTCTGATACACAGCACAAAAAGATATAGATGCTTTGGAAAGGATGAGATTTAATGAGTTTGAGCACAGAGCTTGGAGACAGAGCTGGGTGAATACAATCACAATGGATCGCAAGCAGAGTGGAAGAATTTGGTGAGAGCAGGAAGTCGATTGAGATGTCCAACTGAAAAGGAGGAGTGGAACCACAGAACCCAAGGACTCTAAGTTAACAGGCCAAAGAGTGGATCTGCAGGAAAGTGAGAGGAGTGGCCAAAGATAAAGGTAGTCCCAAGAGCCCAAAGCACGAGCGTTAGGGAGGGACGTAATAAAATAACTAAAGTGACGGCAGCTCAAAGGAAGAAGCTGATTGTTTTTTTTGTCTCGAGTTCATTTCTGTTAAGTTAGTTAATAGTCTATTAAATAAAGGCCTGGCAGGGCACCTCTTGTGGAATGCACATCTTGTGCCATGTGGGAACTACAGGACACTTCCCATGTCCTGCACAACCACATGTGCAGGAAGTGTTGTCAGTTAAAGGAGCTCAAGCTCTGAGTTTCGGACCTTGAGCAGCAGCTGGTGTCACTGCGGTGCACCCAGGAGGCAGAGAGCTACGTGGATAGCACGTTTCAAGAGGTGGTCACCCCGCAGAGTAAGATTGTATAGGCAGAGGGGGAATTGGTGACCAGCAGACAGACAAGGAGCACGTGCAGGAGTCCCCCGAGTGCATCTCACTCTCTAACCAGTGGTGAGGGTAATGGTTCCTCTGGGGAGTACAGCCAGTGCAAATTCCTTAACACCACGGGTGGCTCAGCTGTACAGGAATTGGGGGGGGGGGGGGGGGGGGGGGGGGGGGGGGGGGAGAAAAAAGAAGAGATTGGGAAAGCAATAGCAATAGGGGATTCAATAGTTAGTGAAACAGACAGGTGTTTCTGCAGCCACAGACGTGATTCCAGGATGGTGTGTTGCCTTGCTAGTGCCAGTGTCAAGGAGGTCACTGAGCAGCTGTGGAACATTCTGAGGGAGGTGAGGGGGGGAGGGAGGGGGGGGGGGGAAAGAGAAGAAAATGCCAGAGGTCGTGGTCCACATCGGTATCAAAGGCAAAGGCAAAAAGAAGAATGAGGTCCTGCAGATTTTAGGGTGCTCGGAAAGAAATTAAAGCCGGTCTCAAAGGTAGTATTCTCCGGATTACTCCTGGTGCCACGAACTAGTGAGTATGGAACTAGGAGGATAGAGCAGATTAATGCGTGGTTGGACAGATGGTGCAGGAGGGAGGGCTTTAGATTCCAGGGATATTGGGACCGGTTCTGGTGAAGCTGGGGCCTGTACAGGACGAACGGGTTGCACCTCGAGAGAGAGCCGGGACTAATATTCTCACAGGGGGGGATTGCTAGTGCTGTTGGGGAGGGTTTAAACTAATCTGGCAGGGTGATGGGCACCAGGATGTTGCATTATAAAGGAAGAGAGGAAGAATTTCTGAAGTGTGTTCAGGAGAACTTTCTTGATCAGTATGTTTCCGGCCCAACGAGGAAGGAGGCATTGCTGGATCTAGTTCTGGGGAATGAGGTGGATCAAGTGGAGCAAGTGTCAGTAGGGGAACATTTAGGGAACAGTGATCATAATATCATACGGTTTAGATTAGCTATGGAAAAGGACAAGGAGAAATCTAGAGTAAAAATATTTAATTGGAAAGCGGCCAATTTCAGTGGGTTGAGAATGGACCTGGCCCGGGTAAATTGGAATCAAGGATTAGCAGGCAAAACTGTAATCGAACAATGGGCTGCTTTTAAAGAGGAAATGGTTCGGGTATGGTCAAGGTGCATTCCCACGAAGGGAAAAAGGAAGTGCAACCAAAGTCAGAGCTCCCTGGGTGACGAAAGAAAGTGTGTCAAGATGAAGCAGAAAAAAGGGGTGCATGACAGATGTCAGGTTGAGAATACCAGTGAGAATCAGGCTGAATATAGAAAGTTCATAGGGGAAGTGAAAAAGGAAATGAGGAGTAAAGAGTATGAGAATAGATTGGCAGCCAGCATAAAAAGAAATCCAAAAGTCTTCTATAGGCATATAAATAGTAAATGGGTAGCCAAGGAGGGGTGGGGCCGATTTGGGACCAAAAAACAGAGGGCATGGCTGAGGTACTAAATGAGTACTTTGCATTGGTCTTCACCAAGGAAGCAGATAGAAACATAGAAAATAGGTGCAGGAGTAGGCCATTCGGCCCTTCGAGCCTGCACCACCATTCAATACGATCATGGCTGATTATTCACCTCAGTACCCCTTTCCTGCTTTCTCTCCATACCTCTTGATCCCTTTAGCCGAAAGGGCCATATTTAACTCCCTCTTGAATATATCCAATGAACTGGCATCAACAACTCTCTGTGGAAGGGAATTCCACAGGTTAACAACTCTGAATGAAGAAGTTTCTCCTCATATCTGTCCTAAATGGCTTACGCCTTATCCTTAGACTATGTCCCCTGGTTCTGGACTTCCCCAACATCGGGAACATTCTTCCTGCATCGAACCTATCCAGTCCCGTCAGAATTTTATATGTTTCTATGAGATCCCCTCTCATTCTTCTAAACTCCAGTGAATACAGGCCCAATCGATACATGCCTCTTCCTTGGATTTAATACTATCCTTAATTTCCCTTGTTAGCCACAGTTGAGCCACCTTCCCAGTTTTATTTTTAGTCCAGACAGGGATGTACAATTGTTGAAGTTCATCCATGTGATCTTTAAATGTTTGCCATTGCCTATCCACCATCAACCCGTTAAGTATCATTTGCCAGTCTATTCTAGCCAATACACGCCTCATACCATCGAAGTTACCTTTCCTTAAGTTCAGGACCCTAGTCTCTGAATTAACTGTTTCACTCTCCATCTTAATGAAGAATTCTACCATATTATGGTCATTCTTCCCCAAGGGGCCTCGTACAACAAGATTGCTAATTAGTCCTTTCTCATTACACATCACCCAGTCCAGGATGGCTAGCCCTCTAGTTGGTTCCTCGAAATATTGGTCTAGAAAACCATCCCAAATACACTCCAGGAAATCCTCCTCCACCGCATTGCTACCAGTTTGGTTAGCCCAATCAATGTGTAGATTAAAGTCGCCCATGATAACTGCTGTACCTTTATTGCACACGTCCCTAATTTCTTGTTTGATGCTGTCCCCAACCTCTCTACTACTGTTTGGCGGTCTGTACACAACTCCCACTAGTGTTTTCTGCCCTTTGGTATTCCGTAGCTCCACCCATACCAACTTCACATCATCCAAGCTAATGTCCTTCCTTACTATTGCGTTAATTTCCTCTTTAACCAGCAACACCACCCCACCTCCTTTTCCTTTCTGTCTATCCTTCCTGAATGTTGAATATCCCTGGATGTTGAGTTCCCAGCCTTGGTCACCCTGGAGCCATGATTCCGTAATGCCAATTTCATCATATCAGTTAACAGCTATCTGCGCAGTTAATTACGAATACTCCTCGCATTGAGGCACAGAACCTTCAGGCTTGTATTTTTAACACACTTTGCCCCTTTAGAATTTTGCTCTAATGTGGCCCTTTTTGCTTTTTGCCAATTGTTTCTCTGTCCTCCACTTTTACTTTTCTTCTTTCTATCTTTTGCTTCTGCCCCCATTCTACTTCCCTCTGTCTCCCTGCATCTGTTCACATCCCCCTGCCATATTAGTTTAACAACTCCCCAACAGCACTAGCAAACACTCCCCCTAGGACATTGGTTCCAGTCCTGCCCAGGTGCAGACCGTCCGGTTTGTACTGGTCCCACCTCTCCCAGAACCGGTTCCAATGCCCCAGGAATTTGAATCCCTCCCTTCTGCACCACCCCTCAAGCCATGTATTCATCTGAGCTATCCTGCGATTCCTACGATGCTGCAAAATGATAGTGAAAGGGGAGTTAATTGAGATACTGGATGGGATAAAAATTGATAAAAGTACTAGAAAGACAGGATGTACTTCAAGTAGATAAGTCACCAGGACCAGATGGGATGCATCCTTGGATGCTGAGGGAAGTAAAGGTGGAAATTGCAGAGGTACTGGCCATAATCTTCCAATCTCCTTAGATATGGGGGTGGTGCCAGAGGACTGTTGGAACATGGCAGATGAAATTTAACGCAGAAAAGTGCGAAGTGATACATTTTGGTAGGAAGAACAAAGGGAGGCAATATAAACTAAAGGGTACAATTCTAAAGGGGGTGTACGAACAGAGAAACCCAGAGTTATGTGTGCACACATCATTGATGGTGGCAGGGCAGATTGAGAAAGCAGTTTTAAAAAAAGCACACGAGATCCTGGGGTTCATAAATAGAGGCAGAGTAGAAAAGCAAGGAAGTTATGATGAACCTTTATAAAACACCGGTTCGGCCTCAACTGGAGTATTGTGTCCAATACAAGGATGTGAAGGCCTTAGTGAGGGTGCAGAAAAGATTTACAAGAATGGTTTCAGGGATGAGAGATTTCAGTTACGTGGATAGACAGGAAAAGCTGGGGTTGTTCTCCTTAGAGCAGAGAAGGTTGAGAGCAGATTTGATAGAGGTGTTCAAAATTATGAGGTGTCTGGACTGAGGAGACAGAGAGAAACTGTTCCTATTGGCAGAAGGGTGGAGAACCAGAGAACAAGATTTAAGATCATTGGCAGAAGAACCAAAGAAAAAACTTTTTTTAACGCAGCGAGTGGTTAAGATCTGGAATGCAAATTCAATCGTGGCTTTCAAAAGGAAATTGGATAAGAAAACAATTTGCAGGGTTACGGGGAAAGGGCAGGGGAGTGAGAATAGCTGCAGTGCTGAGAGCCGGCACAGGCTCAACGGGCCGAATGGCTTCCTTCTGTGCTGTAACCATTCTATGATTCTAAGAAGCTCAAGCTTTGCAGTCTATTAAGGAAGCAGTGAAGGGTAATCTGATTGAACTATAAAAAATATTAAAATCATGTCGATAGATAAAACAAATACATTACTATATATCACTACTATAAAGTAAGCTAGGAAAATAGAATCAGTGCACAAAATGGTGAATGAAAAGTTTAACACATCAAATCCTGAAAGAGTGCTACAAATTTGGAATAATTTGTCGGGTAGGATGGATAAAATCATTAGGGATGTTCAAAATACAGTTGGATGCTAGATTACTGAATTAGTGATAGGCTTTGCTGGGGTAGCTCGTATTTTCTAATGACTAACAAGTTGGATGTTAAATTAATGTACTACACACACACATCATAATGAACATGGAAGTATATTGGTTTAAGCATATTTTTCCCTGTAGCATATTGGAACTACATACTAGAAAGCTTAGTAACAACATAACATAAAACATTTACATTTGAAAATTAATTTGAATAGTTAATATAAGATTGGAAATTAACGCTGTGTTGAGCTTCAAATTTTGAGACAAAGTAAAACCACAACTGCAATACAGAATACAGGTACAACTCATCTTACTGTATTTTCCAGGTAACACAGATAAGGGATTACATTATTAGAAAGGAATTACAATAATTCATATTTTTATATAGCACGTGAGGATTTAGGATCTAAAATTTAGGCTCTCTGCACCTGAATTTGAACAAAGGCTAAAATGCCTTGGACTGGACTGCGGGAAAGTTGGACAGATATCAAGAATATGCACCAATAAAATTTTGGAGGGCCAAACTGCGGCCCAACAGACTGGAACACCGGAGTGATAGGATGCAAGTTTGTACCTGCTGTTTTCAATATATTGAGGTGCTGATCTAATTTGCGCAGCTGTGGGAAACCACGTGCTGCCCTACCAAAAGGGGAGGGAGGGGGGGGTGGAGAGAAATTACAGGTACAGTCACTCTTGGGTGGCACCAACTGATTCCAATAGACTGGGGGTAGTCACCCAGTCCCTTGACTGCACTGAAACAAGGAAAATAAAACAAAACACCTTCAAAAGAGGTGACGGAGAGAAGAATCTGCTTGAGTTCCTGATATTTGTGACTGGGAGGAAAGAGTATGCTTGTAGCTGCCGCTACCTGCTTTGTTATAACAAAGTGATGTATGTGTTGTAAAGGACACAAATCAATACCTTATTTGGAGTATTTTATTGAAAGGAACAGAAATTTGAACTGGCTCAAATTTGGATTTTTCGAATAAATTCAGTTGAAATTTTGATCTCCTTGAACACAAAAACACTGAACTATAAATTCAAGGTTTATATCACAACGAACCTTTGGCCAGAAGGAGAAGGAATATGTTCTTTCATGAAGTAGCTGAGCTACTGTAGGTTCACTATCTTCCATGAAGAAGCCATCACGAGTTTCATCACGGGCAGTGCTCAAAGAGGCATTACTTTCTTCATCAAAATGTTTGCCTTGAGAAGCAGTGCCAGCTGAGAAGAAAATCATGCAGTTTGAATCCAAGATATCACCACTATTCTGCTACTAAATGAAATGAATGGACTAATGTTCTTTTATTCAGTTTTATGAGTACTTCACAACACAGCAACAAGTAAAATACAATCTACCAGTTAAATACTTTAAGTGTTTTGACATCATTACTTGCCTACTTGGAGGTTATATTGGCACATTCTATAAAAGATTAAATACTAATTGAAGTCACATTGAAACAGGTACAAGTTACATTGCTTGGACTATAGCTGTCATAGACAAATCTCCAAGAGTCTTTTGAGGCAAATATCACGCAAGAGTTCTGAGCACATACTGTTTAATTCATGACTGCAGTAAATCATCTTATTTCTGGAAGCTCAATTGTTTAGTGTGTTCACAGTGACATTCGTGACATTAACCAGAGGGCATAAAAAGTGAGAAAACTAGTCCTACAGCTGTTTTCACTCTTTGTATCTTGATTTTAGAATTTAGACTTTGGGCAAAGAGCACATTGCAAAGCGAATGCCCACGTAGCAAATACTTCAGTTTTACTGACACAAAAGCAAAATACTGCAGATGCTGGAAATCTGAACGAAACAAAGAAAATGCTGGATATACTCAACAAATCAAGCAACATTTGTGAAGAGAGAAACAGAGTTAACGTTTCAGGATGATAACCTATCAGACATGAAACGTTAACCCTGTTTCTCTCTCCACAGATGCTGCTTGGCCTGCTGAGTATTTCCAGCATTTTCTGTTTTTACTTCAGTTTTACTAGATAATTGTAAAAGCTTTCAAATCTCCAGATGAAGCAAAACATTGGACATAGTTGAAAAATATTTTTAAAATTCTGTTGGAAGCCCACTTTTAACAGTGTTTCACCCAGGTATCACTGGACTATACAAATACCCAAAAGTTGACTGTTGCCTCGCACATCCCTGTGCTATATACTGGAATTAGCCCCGGTACCCAGGTACAATGAGAGTAGTTGCCCCATCTTAACTGAAGAAAATTTAAGACACTTACCACTTGTGCACATAAGATGGAAATCAGCATTTAATACTGAAACAACCCTGGTTATATTAATTACTCCAATAAAAGCTTAAAACTTTATCAAACTGACTTTATTTCAATACAGAAAATTTTAGCAGGATTATTTTCATGACGAAGGACTTGATGTAATGTTGAACTATATTAAATATGCAATTTTAAAAAAAAGTATGACGATTTCATTTGTTAGAAAACAGCTTTCTTCATTTGTCTGTAAAGCATAAATATCTTAATTAAAATAAATACTTTATCCATGATAACAGAATACTAATGCACAAAGCTGCAAAAAAGCTCATTGTTAGTGAGGAATTCAAATTCAACACAATTCAGCCAAGATTTATATTGTATCTTTTTGCATATGGTACCTTCAGGTTGGGATGATTCTTCTGATTTATCATCAACGTCATCCTCCTCCTCATCATCATCATCTTCCTCGGACCCTTTCTCAAATGGTAATTTAGTTCCGAATTCCTTTTCTTCAGAGTCAGCAAGCATTTCCGTATCCATGGCTAAAGGCTCTTTAGTATCATGCTCAATCTTCACAGACAATGGTCCCAAAGTGTCCTGACATTCTGAATCAACATGTATGTTCTCATTACAATTAGTTTCCCCATCTTCCTTAGGAGGGACCGTGCTTTGCTCTTCCTGAGATGGTGGTGCAGGACTTTTTAGTCCATCTTCAGTTTTACTATCATCATAGTCCGTTTGTTCTGTACTTTTTTCTTCTTGAACTGGTGTGGATGGGGCATTGGAAGGCAACTGGCTCAGACAGGCACCAGGTTGGTTTTGGAAAGGCGTACTGCTCCTCTGGCTAGCCCCTTTGTTTTGAGCAAAGTTTTTATGGGCCTCCAGGAAAGAAAGTTCAGAGTCATTTAGAATATGATAGTCTGTCCTACTGACTCCATGCTTTGCAGCACCAATCAATAAGTCTTTGTCATGTCTGCCACTCTCCCACCATTCAGGCAGGTCCATGCTGGGCTGGCACAACGTGAGTCGTTCATCTAGCTGAGAGTGGAGTAAAACCTGCTCTCGAACCTTCCGTAGAAGTTCTATTCGATACAAGGTTCGAGAAGCGCGTTCTTCCGTGATTGGCTCAATGAAAATGGTGGAATCAGATTCTTCAAGAATAAAAACAGAATCTTTTCACAAATATGAAAATCAAAACTGACTCAAGTCCCCTCATTTGTTGCTTCATAAGTTTTATAATTCATGCCATCTTATATTTTGTACGGATCATATTTAGGTCAATGGATACCCTGAATGCAATCTCCCTCTCCCCCCCCCGCACTGACTGATATAGACACGTGTCCCAGATCAGGCCATGGAGTGAGTATTTAATGACCTGCCAGATGCATATTATGATTTGCAGATTAATGAGGATTTTGGTCTACAAGACAGACATGAATTCTCCAGATAAAAGATGAGGCAGTGACTATTGGCACCCCAAGTAAGTGTGGGCCTGAATACTCGTGATCTTGTCCTACTTCCAGAATAGCAGGGGAGCAAAAATTGCAATTCTGTATAATCCTGTAGCCACTGGCATTTCTGGGGTCAGGATAATTAAAACAGGCTGGTGCTTCCTATGCTTTCGAGAGAAGGGTAGGAGAAAAATGCTGCACCTGAAAGCCACTCGAGAGCAAAGCCTGCAGAACTACTTAAAAATTAGCACCTGTATCAGAGGGTTGACTGCAATTTGGCATGACCTTAGCCTGGAACACTCCTTTTGTTTGCACTTCCACCTCTCCATTGTACCAGTGTGATACCGCATCTAGTGTAATTAGAGAAGCAGAGCCACAAGCACTGAAAAATCTGGACAGTGATGCTAATCTGCCTCTTTTTTTCAACACCAGTCCTCCTTGAGCAGACAGAACCTCAGCCTGCCCTCGCCTCCACAGGAAACTAGCACTACATGACTGTCAAGGACTTGCTTCTGCTTCATTTTCCACTTCCGCCATATTTCTAACAGCAGAATTCCACCCCAAGTATGTCACTGGCCCCCAGAAATTCAGGACCTTTATCTTTTGTATGACCAATTGCTGTGATTATGCTGCAGATGCAAATTTGCAGTAAAAGTATGAACAAAATATTCCAAACATTATTTTTTTGCCACATTAATTGCATTACATAGGAGCAGGCATAGGCCATTTAGCCCCTCAAGACTGTTCCATCATTTACTGAGATCATGGCTGATCTGTATCTCAACTCTATCACCCTGCCTTGGATCTATATTACAACATCTTACCTTCATCTGGATTTGGAGGCATACGACACACTTTTCTGCACATGGCCACAAAACAGCTGAAGTACTTTTCCAAACTGTCATCAGACTTTTTATCCAGTCTAGCAAAGGCACGGAACTGGCTCCAGTCAAATTGCTTCTTGACAGGATCAAACACTACACCAAAGGTGGATACAACACGGTAGAAGTCTGCCTCCTCTCTCCTGGTCCATCTACAATTCAAAAATATATTTAAATTTAAGATATTTCAATACTGCAATCCTGAAGGGCTTCACTGCTCATATAAAAAATTAGCCGTAAGATTTTGCAGATGGAAAGCTATATTGGAAAACAATATTGTAATTTAGGTTTGAAACAGTCATGCTACCACAACTGTAATGCTGTAGGCATTCCTGAGTTGTTCAAATAATTTAAAATACAAGCAAGCCTCAAACATGCACACAAAAACCTACAGGCCTTAGATATTGCTAGATAAAAATCTCATCAAAAGATGAGGTAAGACTTAGACAACTGTTTAATTTTTCATGTTCCAAGTGTTACATTTCAACATAGAAGTAAATAAACTGCTATTCAAACCAGACAAAAATACTGGAACTCTGCTCCTTTAATTGCTTCACTCTACCCAGAAAACATGCAAACATGTGGTGTTCTTTAAGCCCTTTATGCATACACTCAGGTATCTCATTTCAGTCCCATTTAAAGTAGGCAGTACCAGAGAGAAAGACAAGACAAGAAATACAAAACATGATTTCTTCAGACCAGAAAGTGAGAACGAAGGGACTTTTGTACATTGAGGATGAACTATCTTGAAACAATCAGAAAACAACTTGCATTTATGTAACACCTTTGAAATAGAGATATGCTCCAAGGCACTTCACGAATGCGTAATCAGGCACTAATGGATGCCGAGTAGAGGAGAAGATATTAAGAGATATGCTCAAAAGCTTGGTGAAAGTGGTGAATTTTGAGAAGGGTCTTAAAGGAGGAGCAGGAGGTGGACAAAGGAGCTTAGGGAGGGAATTATAGATTGTGGATCTTAGGTGGCTGAAGGTACGTCTGCCAATGGTGAGGTGAAGGGAGTGGGGTACACAAGAGGCCAGAGTCAAAGGAGTAGAGTTCTGATGGGATTGTAGGGCTGTAGAAGGTTAGAGAAATGAATGGGCAGGCCATTAAGGGATTTAAACACAAGGATGAGAATTTTAAATCGAGGGGCTGGTGACCAGAAGCCAATGTAGAGATGATGACTTGAGCAGGATTTGCCGCAGGATAGGATATGGGTAGCAAAGCTTCGGATTAGCTGAAGTTTAGACAACATGGAGGATGTGAGGACAGCCAGGAACGTATTAGAATACTCAAGTCCGGAGGTGACAAAGGCATGGATGAGAGTTCTAGCAGTGACACACTTTTCTGCACATAGCCACAAAACAGCTGAAGTACTTTTCCAAACTATCAGCCTTCCCCATCTCAGATGAGAAGTCTTGAATATAAGGAATTATGGATCTGTTGGTGCTCAACTGCAGGAATCTCTATTCAGATTTTGTAAACAAACCCAGCGAATGAGGGGAAACTAAATGGGTAATTCAAGTTAACAGCTTAATAGTTGTGTATCAAAACCTAAACCTTCTGTTCTGAAGATTTCCATCAGATCTAATTCCAGCTTTTGAAAATTATTTTATGTTATTGCAAGAAGGGAGAATCCACTCCAACAGCAAGGCACCTAAAGGATGACACAAAGACAATAGTGAGAAAGGATCTTGGCTTGGAAGATCAGGATGTAGAATCAGTATGGGTGGAGATGAGAAATAACAAGGGGCAGAAATCACTACTACTCCCACCAACAATAGCTTTCCCATTGGACAGAGTATTAATTAACTAATAGAAGCTTGCAACAAAGGTAATGCAATAATTGTGGGGCTTTAATCTTCATGTAGACTGGGAAAATCAAATTGGCAAAGGTAGTCTGGAGATCAAGTTCATGGAACGCATTCGAGACAGTTTCCGAGAACAATATGTTGTAGAACCAACCAGGGAACAGGCTATTTTAGATCTTGTATTGTGTAATGAGACTGGGTTAATTAGTAATCTCACAGTAAAGGCTCCTCTGGGGAAGAGTGATCATAATATGATAGAATTTCATACTGGGTTTGAGAGCGAAATACGTAGGCCCGAAACTAGATTCTTAAATTTAAATGAAGCTAATTACATAGTTATGAGGGGTGAGCTGGCTAAGGTAGATTGGGAAATTAAATTAAAAGGTATGATGGAAGAAAAGCAGTGGTAAAAACTTAAAGAAATATTCCAAAATTCTCAACGAATATACACTCCTTTAAGAGAAAAACTTCACGGGAAAAGTGAACCATCCGTGGCTAACTAAAGAAGTTAAGGATAGTAAAAACAGAAAATGCTGGAAATCTCAGTGGGTCAGGCAGCATTTGTGGAGAGAATCATCATCATCATAGGCAGTCCCTCAAATCGAGGATGACCTGCTTCCACACCAAAAAGGGATGAGTTCACAGGTGTTTCAATGAAGGACCTAATATTTCCGATCCCGAACTACATCTTGAAGGGTGGAAGATGCCGGTGCGTGGATTTTTTTTTTAACGTGTGGTGGCTGTTGCAAACCAGCCACCACACGGGCTTGGCAGAGCTAGGTCTTGGTCCAGTGATAAGGATTAACCAAGATGATTGGAGACCAGCTCTGCGGCACAGACCTAGTGCGCACAGATATAACAGTGTGGGCTGGCCCATGTTGCCCGAGCCCTCGCCTCTTCTGGGCCCCGAACTCACGCCTCTACAAACTCTTGCCGCTCCTTTGTCTCGAGTTAACATTTCAAGTTGATGACCCTTCGCCAGAACTAGCAAAAGTTTGAAATGTAACAGATTCTTAAGTGCAAGGGGCACTGAAGGGGTAAGAGGAGGAAAGAACAAAAGGGAAGGTGTGTGATTGGGTGGAAGGCAGGAGAGATTTGACACACAAAAGGGATTCACATCCTATCTAGACTCATCTTTTGTTTCCTAACTTGTGCCATTACCATCTCAATTTGGCCCATCATCCCTTTTGTCTCTCAACAGTGGGGAACCAAAGGGCTAATGAAAGTGAGGAACTTAAATGTATTAAGATCAGTAGCGAAAAAGTACTTGAGAAACCAATGGGGCTAAAAATCCCCATGACCCGAATGCCTATATCCAAGGGTTCTAAAAGAGGTGGCTGCAGAGTTAGTGGATACATTGGTTTTGATCTTCCACAATTTTCTAGATTCTAGAATGGTCACCATGGATTGGAAGGTAGCAAATGTAACCCTGCTATTCAAGACTGGAAGGAGAGAGAAAACGGAACTACAGGCCAGTTAGCCAGACGCCAGGTATAGGGAAAATGATAGAATCCATATTCAGGAAGGGGTAACAGGGCATTTAGAAAATCATATGATTAAGCCGAGACAACATGGTTTTATGAAAAGGAAATGGTGTTTGACAAACTTATTAGGGTTTTTATTTTGAGGATGTAGCTAGCAGGGTAGATAAAAGGGGAACCAGTAGATGTATTATATTTGGATTTCCAAAAGGCATTCGGTAAGGTGCCACATAAAAGGTCGTTATGCAAAATAAGGGCTCATGGGGTTGGGTTAGCATGGATTGAGGATTGGTGAACGGACAGAAAACAGAGTAGCAATAGAAAAAGAGATTATTTTTTAAATGGTTTCTCACCAGGCTATGGGAAAGCGTTGGAGTCTTGTTGTAAACTCAAACTCTAAATTGATGGCTCACTGGCTGCTGGGGCACCAGCCAGGTGGATAGTCATACAGTAATTTGAGCTATGCTTCAATAAAGTATTCATGGCTTCAGTAGGAAAGGACAAAATTAATAACACCCTAATCCTGTTTGAAATGTCATATTCTGAAGCCCAAGAGTTTGAGTTTACAACAAGTCTCCAACGCTTTCCCATAGCCTGGTGAGTCACTGCAGAATGCTATATGGCCAGGTGCTTTGGATTTGGGACTAATCTTGGGAATTAATTCAACTATGTATTTGGAGGAGGCTTCTGTTCGGTGCAACACTTTAACAACATCTCAACATTGAGGTGCAACATCTCAAACAAATGTAAAAACACAGCATGCTTGAAAGTCATAAATCAATGCAATGTGCAGAAATCAGTGAAACTTTTAAAGCCTGCAACAAAGTAAAAATTTAAATAAGATTTAACTAAGAAAGCAATAAAACAGAGCAGAATGTTATGCTAACAGAATAAACAGCTAATTGGAGTGAACTGCAACATAATTCCAGAACAGGCCGCACATATGCAGTGAAGACTGGGAGAAAACCACATGCTCAACAAAAGCTGCAAGGATAAACCCAGCAACTATAGGCCAGTCAGTGGAGAAGCTTTTAGAAATGATAATCAGGGACCAAATTAACAGTCACTTGGACAAATGTGGATTAATTAAGGAAAGCCAGCATTGATTTGTTAAAGGTAAATCGTGCTTAACTATCTTGATTGAGTTTTTTGATGAGGTAAGAGAGGGGATTGATGAGGGCAATTCAGTTGATGTGGTGTACATGGACTTCCAAAAGGCGTTTGATAAAGTGCCACATAATAGGCTGGCCAGCAAAGTTGAAGCTCATGGAATAAAAGGGACAGTGGCAGCATAGATACGAAATTGGCTAAGTGACAGGAAACAGGGAGTAGTGATGAACAGTTGTTTTTCGGAATGGAGGAAGGTAAACAGTGGTGTTCCCCAGGGGTCGGCAATAGGACCGCTGCTTTTCTTGATGTATATTAATGACTTGGACTTGGGTGTACAGAGCACAATTTCTAAAGTTGCAGATGACAAAACCTGGAAGTACAGTGAACAGCGAGGAGGTTAGTGATAGACTTCAGGAGGACATAGAGGCCGGTGGAATGGGTGGACAAATGACAGTTTAATTGAACACAGAAAAGTACAAAGTGATACATTTTGGTAGGGGGAATGAGGAGAGGCAATATAAACTCAACGGCACAATTCTAAAGGGGGTAACATGATCAGAGAGACCAGGGGTATATGTGCAAAAATCAGTGAAGGTGGCAGGGCAGGTTGAGAAAGTAGTTAAAAAAGCTTACGGAATCCTGGGCTTCATAAATGGAGGTATAGAGTAGAAAAGCAAGGAAGTGATGAACCTTTATAAAACACTGGTTCGGCTTCAACTGGAGTATTGTGTCCAATTCTGGACACCGCACTTCAGGAAGGATGCGAAAGCCTTAGAGAGGGTGCAGAAAAGACTTACAAGAGTGATTCCAAGGATGAGGGACTTCAGTTACGTGGATAGACTAGAGAAGCTGGGGTTGTTCTCCTTAGAGCAGTGAAGGTTGAGAGGAGATTTGATAGAGATGCTCAAAATCATGAGGGGTCTGGACAGAGTAGATAAGAATTAAACTATTCCCATTGGCAGAAGGGTGGAGAACCCGAGGACAAATATTTAAGATGATTGGCAGAAGAACCAAAGGCGACATGAGGGAAAACTCTTAGGCAGTGAATGTTTAGAACCTGGAATGCACTGCCTGAGAGGATCATAGCTTTCAAAAGGGAATTGAATAAGTACCTGAAGGAAAAAATATTTTGCAGGGCTATGGGGAAAGGACAGAGGAATGGGACTAACTGAAATGTTCTTGCAAACAGCCGGCATGAGCTCAACGGGCTGAATGGCCTCCTTCTATGCTGTAACCATCTATGATTGCACAGCTTGTGTAGTGTGGTAGTGATGGCAGCTAAAATATCTGTGTGGAAGATGAAAAAATGAGGTAAAATGTTGAATTTCGAACTTCATTTTATAACTTATTCTTCCCGTTGATAACTTCTGCAATTTTTTGTTCTTTTAGTTCTGGTCTATAACGATTTGCACGACTAACCTCTACTAAGTTCACATGGGTCCAATGTTCCCATTAATTTTTTTTTGGGTGCGTAACCCCCTTAAAGGACTGCGCAGCCCATTCAAAATACTGTGCAAGCGCATTTTTCCTATGAAAAGATGGGGAGCCGACTGCGCGGGAGGTCCAGAGAGCTGCACGGCTGCAGTTTAAAGGGAGCATTGCTCGGGCCATATTTGCTTCTTTTGTCTCCTTACTGGACATAGACCCGGAATTTCTTCAGACTTTGACGCTGCACTGCCATAACTCAATTGGAAGTTCTGTGGAAACCCGATTTACATGTATAAACAGGGTTTCCATCACACTTTTGATGAATTTACAGCAGTGCAGCAGCAGAAAGTCCAAGGATCATTTGTAATTTTCAGCTTTGCCATAGCTTCCAAATTACTTGGGATCATAATGGCAACAAATGCAATAAACGGTCAGTGAGCTGAAGGTATTTGGGTTCCTTTGAGGGCAATATTTCCTCTGCAACTTCCTTGCCGATAAAGGTAGGTGATGTGATCTCCACCAACACCGCTAAAGCTGGCTTGGACATGCATGTAAATAGCCCAAGGGTGATACTCCCTCTGATTTTTCCACCGTGGTTCTCTGGAAAAACACCAGCTCCTCGGTTTAGTTTCGGAAATCAGAGTGCAGTAATCATGAAAATGAATATAAATATCATTTGGCAGTGTGTTGGTGCTGCAAATTCTGGATCTTACTGATTCGAAATGTTTTTCTGGTCCAGTGATTTTAATATGAACGGTTTACCATCATAATATTAAATGCACACTTGGGTAATAAAATAATGGCTAAACAAGGCCATGGAAATGTATTCCAAAACAAGACCTAAACTTTGGAAATATTTAATAAAATGAAGCATACAATTCATGGCACTACCTTTGACGTTTCTCAGATATTGCTGCATTTCTCTCTGCCTCCCGAGCTCTCACTTCATCTCTTGGCCGACGTCTGCGACGGTCGTTTTTGTTCAGTGCTTCTAATTTCATCTGCTCCCTTTTATAGCTGCGCTGATAGGCTGTAATAAGGCGGCGCAGGCGTGTTGTGAGAACTGATGTGTTGGGCCAGTAGAGTTTGTCTGATTCATCATCTTGATCAGGTTGTTTGCCTGTAAAATGCTACATTCAGTAATGCTGCTGATGCCTAATCCTTCAGATCACAAGTTCTTTCAAATCCTACAAGCTTATCATAAAAATGCATAATCTAATACTTTTTATGCAATTCTTCTGTTTCCTTTGTATCAATTGGAACACTCATTTGAACATTCCTCAAATCTGTTCTAAAATGGAAATGCTTTGAGATTCATGCACTGCAGGACTTTATATATTGGATGATGTTTACTCGCACTTATTTATAGAAATGAGAAAAAATGGTATTTACATACATAAAGCATACATTTAGTGCTATTAGTCAAGCTTTCTACATGAATTAGCCCAGAAAATGAAGCTAATGCTCACCATAAATAGAAATGAACAGTAAAACTTAGTGAATTCAGACTGTAGTATGTTTCCTTGTGCTATTCAAATTTGATTTCTGGAGGGCATGTTTCTGTGTTTAGACACCTGTACCAATTAGGAGGTGGTAAAGAATTAAAAAGAAAACCTTGTATTGTGGCAAGTATGCTATTCTTCAAGCTCCTCTCCCACTTTCTTCAATCTCTTCCTAGCCTTGTGCTACTCTTGATCAACTACCAACAGCTACAAACACCGGCCTTGTGACATTCCCTCCCAACAATTTTTGCTTCCTCTTGTAAAGAGGATGTGGCTTCTGATTGGCACCTCCTAACAGCAATGCAGCAGATTTGGGAACAAAACCTGTGTGACACCACTTTTTGATACAGCATTTTGGTACTTGAACATACTGTGCTACTCCCTGAAAAATAAAACATTTGAAAGAAATGTTTACAGAACACAAAGCCTGAAACACTGTCTTTCCCCACTGAATTATCCATATTTGCCTTAATATTATGGATCATTTAATTACTACTACCATCCACCCCATCACCGACCTTCCCATTTGTTCTTTTCTCCCCATCCACCTTTCCCTGCCTCTGTAGTTGCTTAAAACCTGTTACATCTCTAACTTTTGGCAGTTCTGATGGAAGGTCAATGACCTGAAACGTTAATTGTGTTTCTCTCGCCACAAATGCTGCCTGACCTGCTGAGTATTTCCAATACTTTGTTTTTAATTCAGATTTTCAGCATCAGCAGTATTTTGCTTTTGTTTCCAGATCTGTATGTTGCATACTAGAAATTCAGATATAAAAAACTTCACACATTCCATGATTGTTTTTATTGCTAAGAGAAATGCCAACTTATACTTATTTAACTTCAGTGTATTTGCCTACATTTACTGGAGCAAAAAACTGGCACAGACAATATTCCAAATGGCCTCAGTCTGTACTGCAAATTTCTCTGAGGTCCATGCAATTTAATCAACTATTTAGGAAAATTTTTTCTGAAAAAAGTTATGCCTTATATAATGTATAAATGACCCCCACTACAATCATAACCTTTAAGAAAGCATGTGCATAAGATTTCTACAAACTATAGATAACTGCAAATCTTTTCAAAGCCCACTAAAGCATTCATTCAGCAACCTTTTGACTGTTGTCAGAAATAGAGAAATTCCAGTCACCCTTGGCTTACCAGTTTGATTTTTGGCTCATGCATTAAGGCACAAAATAACACTAACTGTAATACATCTGCTCCAATAGCAGCAATAGCTTCAATACTGTAATATTAATTCAATGAAATCAAAATATGCATGTAATTTTAACTAAAATATTTATTTTAAACATTAATTTGTCACCTATTCCTACTTCTCACATTTTCTTTTCATTTCCATTCTGTCTTTTTTCCCCATAAACTAAATTTTCTCGATCAAAACTATTCTATTTTTCCAAATTTTTTCTGCTTCCACCATCTATTTTGGAGGTGGAGTTATATGTTTCAAAGCCAGAAGGTTGAAATTACTGCCAGCGATATTATAGTATGAACGTTTAATATGCTGGTCCCAAATTCAGCCCTCTGCTATTTTAAAGTAAATGTTAAACCCATTTAAAATAAAAGTTAATGGTTCCAGTAAAATAGCAAGAAAGGAATGTGCTTGGAGTACATTAATGCGGGGGGGGGGGTTAAATTATACTGTCTCTGTTCCTTGTGACAATGTAAACTAACAGTAGGTGTATGGAGATCTGATTCAGATAGTTTAGATTTGCACATAATTAATTAGTTAGAGCCAAACATTTTATTAAATTCAAAGGCAGTAACTCCATTTCCAAGTTAAGCTGCTGTGAGGATACATGAAATTCAGCAGTAGATTCTACACAGTGCACAGAGCATTAAAAACTTTAATACTGGGAAACGACATATCCTCAGGATGTGAATCCTATGCTTGGATCAGATGCACATCTAGAGTTGATTGGATTATTTAGAATTTCAGGTATGCAAAGTGTATTGGTATTGGATACCAAAATGCAGCACTAATTCCCCCCGTCCTTGCCAAAAGAATCTCACCTGTGTTCTCAGTATCCATACATTCTTCCTTGTCATCTTGTGGAGAATTCTCAAATTCCTGTAAAGGATGATGTATTTAGATTTTTGGTACATTGTTTTATTCTGGATTTTACATTATTTTTCAAATGTTTATGGAAATGCAGGAATTCACAATTTTGAAGCCGTCCTTTCAATATTTTAATTACTAGTTATTCGTTTGTGCTGTCCACATCAGCAAAAAGATGCAAGTAGAATATAATACTTAATAATAAATTTAAATCAAAGTCCCAAATTTTGTAACTGGAGTCTTATAACTCCAGCAATTGTACTCACATCCATTTCATCTTTGAATGGAATTCTGCCTGGTTTATATTCCGGATCTTCATCCTCTCTGTCAAAATCAGCACTGAAAGAGCAGTTTTAATTAAAAGTCATGATGATGCTGCTTATTGAATAGGGGGAGGGGCAAATTCCAAATGGTCTCAAGCACAACTTACCCATCACTAACATCAGCCAGCACATCTGTTCCCCTCTGTTCAGCAGCCATGGCCTTTGCATCAGGCATTCCCACCCGCTCCAGGAAACAGAATAAAGGATCTGCCCTTATAGAATTATATTTTTCATATCCTATAACAAAAGCACCAAAGATTTTTTAATTCACATAACTTTAATCTATTCAGAACAACAACAAGTTTTACTTTCACACAATGAAACACTGCTATAGTTATGGATATAAATGTATGTATAAAAAAAATTAGTTCACACATCATGGGAATTGAGAAATGCAACCAAAAACTAGATGATCGATTGAATAATTATTTGCTCATCAGTAAGTTTACTCCAGATTGATTATACTTTATGTAACTCAGTACAGGAAATTAAGTTACATTAAAGTTTGACACTTTCTTGAATGTATTATCTTCTACATGAGGATTTAATACAGAAACAATCTTAAAAGATTAGTGGTCACTTAACATTGCATAAAAAATGGATAAATCTGAAGACAATTACTTAATGAGAAAAGATGATGCAATTATTTCAGTACTTCTACTCTTCAATACTTCACACTTCAAAATAAAATGCATATGTAACTAAATAATAAAGTATTTGATTACAAAACTTCTGGGGAAATCATCAGAAAATGAGTCTTTGAAATTAGAGGATATTAACAATACCTTTTGGGTTAGTTACAACAGTTCCATTAATATAGAAAATAAAGAATGGCAAATCTCAGCAACAACTGAGAAAATAATCATCAGACTGGACTCACTTCAGTTGCATCCATAGCACTACTGCCTCAGTCAACCAAGAACAGCGTAATTCAATTAGGTTTTGCACTGTGACACATTGTTCTTAAGTACTCTTGAGCCTCAAGCCAAATTGTAATCATGAAAGGTTTTATAAGCCATCATTCTACCCCCCTAGTCAGGACACACACACCAGAGAATTCCACTGTGACCTCTAGTGAATTTGGATTATGATTAGGAACTGCTCTTTGTATACATCATGGCTGTTCCACATCCCAGTGGTTCACAGTTAACAAGACAGTATTCCACAACAGGGAATGGGAAAGTCTCAGTGCTGACATTTGTGAAATACTACTTGGAAAAAAGCCCAGGAGGCACTTATACAGATTAATAGCAGAGGTTAAACTACCATTCACTCCAATGCAGGCTGGTATAGAGAAGCAGCACATGTGGAGCAGTGGTGAGAGCAAAGATAGACGCAGTTTACTAAAATAAACTGAAACCCAAAAGATTCAAATTTTCAATTATTGAAATAGGATCATTTTACAAATAATTTTACAACGAACAGATTGGAAAGTAATGTTCATTACGGTACCTTAAAGAAAGGTATGAGACGTGTATTGGCTAGGATAGACTGGCGAATGATACTTAAAAGGGTTGACGGTGGATAGGCAATGGCAGACATTTAAGGATCACATGGATGAACTACAACAATTGTACATCTCTGTCTGGCGTAAAAATAAAACGGGGAAGGTGGCTCAACCGTGGCTAACAAGGGAAATTAGGGATAGTGTTAAATCCGAGGAAGAGGCATATAAATTGGCCAGAAAAAGCAGCAAACCTGAGGACTGGGAGAAATTGAGAATTCAGCAGAGGAGGACAAAGAGTTTAATTAGGAGGGGGGAA
Source organism: Pristiophorus japonicus (assembly GCF_044704955.1). Classification (NCBI taxonomy): domain Eukaryota; kingdom Metazoa; phylum Chordata; class Chondrichthyes; family Pristiophoridae; genus Pristiophorus; species Pristiophorus japonicus. Next base: position 407,469,505 of record NC_091977.1, read on the forward strand.
ATAGAGTACGAGAGTAAGCTTGCAGGGAACATAAAAACTGACTGCAAAAGCTTCTATAAATGTGTGAACAGAAAAAGATTAGTGAAGACAAATGTAGGTCCCTTGCAGTCAGAATCAGGTGAATTTATAATGGGGAACAAAGAAATGGCAGACCAGTTGAACAAATACTTTGGTTCTGTCTTCACGAAGGAAGACACAAATAACCTTCCCGAAATACTAGGGGACCAAGGATCTAGCAAGAAGGAGGAACTGAAGGAAAGCCTTATTAGTCAGGAAATTGTTAGAGAAATTGATGGGATTGAAGGCCGATAAATCCCCAGGGCCTGATAGTCTGCATCCCAGAGTACTTAAGGAAATGGCCCTAGAAATAGTGGATGCATTGGTGGTCATTTTCCAACATTCTATATACTCTGGATCAGTTCCTATGGATTGGAAGGTAGCTATTTAAAAAAGGAGGGAGAGTGAAAACAGGAATTATAGACCGGTTAGCCTGACATGATGGGGAAAATGATGGAATCAATTATTAAAGATGTAATAGCAGCGCATTTGGAAAGCAGCGACAGGGTCAGTCCAAGTCAGCATGGATTTATGAAAGGGAAATCATGCTTGACAAATCTTCTAAAATTTTTTGAGGATGTAACTAATAGAGTGGACAAGGGAGAACCAGTGGATGTGGTGTATTTGGGCTTTCAAAAGGATTTTGACAAGGTCCCACACAAGGGATTAGTGTACAAAATTAAAGCGTATGGTATTGGGGGTAATGTACTGACGTGGATAGAGAACTGGTTGGTAGACAGGAAGCAGAGAGTAGGAATAAACGGGTCCTTTTCAGAATGGCAGACAGTGACGAGTGGGGGTACCGCAAGGTTCAGTGCTGGGACCCCAGCTATTTACAATATACATTAATAATTTAGACGAAGGAATTGAATGTAATATCTCCAAGTTTGCAGATGACACTAAGCTGGGTGGCAGTGTGAGCTGTGAAGAAGATGCTAAGAGGCTGCAGGGTGATTGGCCAGGTTAGGTGAGTGGGGAAATGCATGGCAGATGCAGTATAATGTAGATAAATGTGAGGTTATCCACTTTGGTGGCAACAACACGAAGGCAGATTATCTGAATGGTGACAGATTAGGAAAAGGAGAGGTGCAACGAGACCTGGGTGTCATGGTACATCAGTCATTGAAAGTTGGCATGCAGGTACAGCAGGCGGTGAAGGCAGCAAATAGCATGTTGGCCTTCATAGCAAGAGGATTTGAGTATAGGAGCAGGGAGGTCTTACTGCAGTTGTACAGGGCCTTGGTGAGGCTATACCTTGAATATTGTGTTCAGTTTTGGTCTCCTAATCTGAGGAAGGACCTTCTTGCTATTGAGGGAGTGCAGCGAAGGTTCACCAGGCTGATTCCCGGGATGGCAGGACTGACATATGAAGAAAGACTGGATCAACTAGGCTTATATTCATTGGAATTTAGAAGAATGAGAGGGGATCTCATAGAAACATATAAAATTCTGACGGGATTGGACAGGTTAGATGCAGGAAGACGATGTTGGGGAAGTCCAGAACCAGGGGTCACAGTCTAAGGATAAGGGGTAAGCCACTTAGGACCAAGATGAGGAGAAACTTCTTCATTCAGAGAATTGTGAACCTGTGGAATTCTCTACCACAGAAAGTTGGTGAGGCCAGTTTGTTAGATATATTAAAAGGGAGTTACATGTGGCCCTTACGGGTAAAGGATCAAGGGTATGGAGAGAAAGCAGGAATGGGGTACTGAAGTTGCACGATCAGCCATGATCATATTGAATGGTGGTGCAGGCTCGAAGGGCCGAATAGCCTTCTCCTGCACGTATTTCCTATGTTTCTATGTTTCCAAAAGTGCCATGCACAGCACCCAAGTAATTCAACTACAAGTGTTTTTTTAAACCAACAGTAAAATAATTCAACTCAAATACAGTAACTTTTGTTAACACTTATCAAAAGCACTTCCAGAATAGCTTAAATGAAAAAAAACATATTTGGAACTCAAGTCTAATTTTCTTCCTTTCTGTTAACCATACTAGAGAACTACATCTTTATCCTTAGAAACATAGAAAATAGGTACAGGAGTAGGCCAGTCGGCCCTTCGAGCTTGCACCACCATTCAATAAGATCATGGCTGATCTTTCACCTCAGTACCCCTTTCCTGCATTCTTTCCATACCCCTTGATCCCTTTAGCCATAAGGGCCACATCTAACTCCCTCTTGAATATATCCAACGAACTGGCATCAACAACTCTCTGCGGTAGGGAATTCCTCAGGTTAACAACTCTCAGTGAAGAAGCTTCTCCTCATCTCAGTCCGAAATGGCTTACCCCTTATCCTTAAGACTGTGTCCCTTAGTTCTGGACTTCTCCAACATCGGGAACATTCTTCCTGCATCTAACCTGTCCAGTCCCGTCAGAATTTTATATGTTTCTATGAGATCCCCACTAATCCTTCTAAACTCCAGTGAATAAAGGCCCAGATCCAGTCTCTCCTCATATGTCAGACCAGCCACCCCGGGAATCAGTCTGGTGAACCTTCGCTGCACTCCCTCAATAGCAAGAAGGTCCTTCCTCAGATTAGGAGACCAAAACAGAACACAATATTCCAGGTGAGGCCTCATTAAGGCCCTGTATAACTGCAGTAAGACCTCCCTGCTCCTATACTCAAAACCCTCGCTATGAAGGCCAACATACCATTTGCCTTCTTCACCGCCTGCTGTACCTGCATGCCAACTTTTAATGATTGATGTACCATGACACCCAGGTCTCATTGCATCTTCCCTTTTCCTAATCTGCCGCCATTCAGATAATATTCTGCCTTCGTGTTTTTGCCCCCAAAATGGATAACCTCACATTTATCCACAATACACTGCATCTGCCATGCATTTGTCCACTCACCTAACCTGTCCAAGTCACCCTGCAGCCTCTTAGCGTCCTCCTCACCGCTCACAATACCACCCAGTTTAGTATCATCTGCAAACTTGGAGATATTACACTCAATTCCTTCATCTAAATCATTAATGTATATTGTAAATAGCTGGGGTTCTAGCACTGAGCCGTGCGGCACCCCATGAGTCACTGCTTGCCATTCTGAAAAGGACCCATTTATCCCGACTCTCTGCTTCCTGTCTGCCAACCAGTTCTCTATCCACATCAGTACATTACCCCCAATACCATGTGCTTTAATTTTGCACACCAATCTCGTGTGGGACCTTGTCAAAAGCCTTTTGAAATTTCAAATACACCACATCCACTGGTTCTCCCTTGTCCACTCTACTAGTTACATCCTCAAAAGATTCCAGAAGATTTGTCAAGCATGATTTCCCTTTCATAAAGCCATGTTGACTTGGACCGATCCTATCACTGCTTTCCAAACGCGCTGCTATTTCATCTTTAATAATTGATTCCAACATTTTCCCCACTACTGATGTCAGACTAACCATTAACCCGTTTTCTCTAGGAACTGATCCAGAGTCGATAGGCTGTTGGAAAATGATCACCAATACATCCACTATTTCTAGGGCCACTTCCTTAAGTACTCTGGGATGCAGACTATCAGGCCCCAGGGATTTATCAGCCTTCAATCCCATCAATTTCCCTAACACAATTTCCCGCCTAATAAGGATATCCTTCAGTTCCTCCTTCTCACTAGATCCTCGGTCCTCTAGTACTTCCGGAAGGTTATTTGCGTCTTCCTTCGTGAAGACAGAACCAAAGTATTTGTTCAACTGGTCTGCCATTTCTTGGTTCCCCATTACAAATTCACCTGAATATGACTGCAAGGGACCTACGTTTGTCTTCACTAATCTTTTTCTCTTCACATATCTATAGAAGCTTTCGCAGTCAGTTTTTATGTTCCCGGAAAGTTTCCTCTCATACTCTATTTTCTCGCTCCCCCTTAAATACAATTTGGTATATTTGGACAAGGAAATGCATTAGTACAAGAGGAATCACACCTACAAAATAACAACAATTTTTTACCTGATCATCTTATTTTTCTTGAAGGCAGTAATCCATGCTGAGGTACAGTTCTGCAGGCGCCCGCAATTATGAGTGCCCATTTTTGCGTATGCAAGCATAGATATAGGCTAATTCATTATAATGGGCTAGAACTTCCTAGCCTGATTCTGTCCTCATCCGAACATTCACAATATATACATCCTTCAATAGTAGTTGCTAGACAGTGATCAGCAATGGGTATAGGTACCTTGGCTGCTATTTCTCCTCTAGGCCATGTAGTGTGTTCCCATGATCACCCTGGCTGAGATCAGCTCGCTTACTGCATACTGAGAATTATACCTCAGAACTGCAGTTTGTGTGGCTCAGTACTACAATACACAGAGTACTTACCACTGAGCCACTGAGGTACCCATAAACAGTAAATTAACAAAAATTATAGCAACAATTACATACCATGTTTGAACACGCCGATGAGAAGACATTTGTCAGCCTCCCTGTCCCACCAATCTGTAGGAAGATCAGCATGGTCGATTTCTGGGATCCAGATATCTACATCACTAAACAAAGAAAACATTTAAAAACTACCTTCGAGTAAATGACAGGTTTTGCTCAAAAACAAAATTAAGCCATTTTCTATGAAAGTAAACGCTTCTCCCCCGCTCCCCGCCTCCCATTAAATTTTGGCACAGGAGTCTGTGCAAAGATTCACAAAAATGTAAGCTCAAACATGCGAATTCCATGAATGCGAATTTGTCAAAATCTTATTAGTTGCTCTTTAACAGTACCAAATTAAGGATTCTAATGTTAAAAATGGTGCCAATTTATCAATTTTCAGCAATTTCACAGCACAAGAGAAACTGGTGACTCTTATATTTCCACTCCTTTCTGGTAGTTTTTGTTCAATGATTCATTCTTGTGGAATACCGCCCACCTTATGAACCTGAAGAAAATAGTTGTGTGACAAAGCCATAAATGTTTCAATTATTTTGAAAACAGCTAGTTACTTCAGCTGGTTGCAGTAAATACATTTCTAAAGCTACTGTTCAAAAAGAAAGTTCCTACCCAGTTCTGTGAAACTGGACAGATTCCTAAACTCCTATTTTCTAAAAGAAATTCTGTACTGTATTTAATTAGATGTCGTACCCATGGCATTTGGTTAAAATAGGTTCTAAAACAAGTGTAGCCATTACCTGCCAGAATTCATAAATCAGGTCAATCCCCAGTCTTCCACCCCCATGTTACTTATCAAAAATTCATGTTACATAGTTGATTCAGAGAATCAATTTTGCAATCTGCAAAGCTTTTTTTTTTATATACAGTAAGCAATGCTTTTTCTACAAAATAAAATTTTTGCTAAATATGCAAATTTACTATAGGAGACTGGGCATGAAACTTCACAACCTTATATTTTTTTCATGGTTTCAATGAAGGATGGTTTCAGTTACAACCTGGATCAGTCAAAAGTAAATGTTGGCAATTTGGGACTGCTATACAATTTGTGGATTGCTCTGAATGCATCTTTCAATATTATAGACATATCACATGTGCCATTATTTAATTACATAGTGTTTGCAGCATAAAAACAGGTCATTCGGCCCAACAGGTCCATGCCAGTGTTTAGGTTCCACACATGCTTCCTCCCACTCTTCATCCAACCCTATCAACATATCATTTGATTCCTTTCTCCCTCGTGTTTATTTAGCTTCCCCTTAAATGTGTCAATGCTAGTCACCTCAACTACTCCTTGTGGTAACGAGTTCCACATTCTAATCACTATCTGGGTAAAGTTTCTCCTGAATTCCCTACTGGTTGTATCAGTGACTATCTTATATTTATGGGTCATGGTTCTGGTCTTGCCCACAAGTGCAAACATCTCCTCTACATCAACCCTATCAAACAATTCCAATTTAATGGGCTATAACTTCCTAGCCTGATTCTGTCCTCATCCCAACATCCCAAAGATCTCCATCAGGTCACCCCCTCAGTCTTTTCTAGAGAAAATAGCCCCAGTCTGTTCATTCTTTCCTTATAGGTATAACCTCTCAGTTCTGGTATCATCCTAGTAAATCTTTTTTGCACCTTCTCCAGTGCCTCTATGGGCTCGATTTTCCCTAAAGCACCCCACCGCTGGATTGCCACCCAAAAAACCCGCTAAGATTCTTCTAATAAATTCCATAAAAAAAGGGAAAAAATACCGCCCGGCGAGAAAATGGATCTTACACGTAGATTCTCAGTGGTTAAATGCGATCCTTGGCAAAATGGGCGGTTCTTAACCAGAATGGGCGGTAAGTACTCAAATTTAGACAGAGGCTGTGGTTGGACCTAGGGAGGGGGGAATACTCAGTATTTTTTCAATGAAACAAAAAATAAAAATTTAGAAAACATTCTCAAGACCCTTTTTAACTTAATCGTCGTGAAAGAATTTAAAATAAATTATAAAAAAAACCTTTAACTTACCTTTCTTAGAAACATAGAAATTAGGTGCAGGAGCAGGCCATTCGGCCCTTCGAGCCTGCATCGCCATTTAATAAGATCATGGCTGATCATTCAACCTCAGTACCCCTTTCCTGCTTTCTCTCCATACCCCTTGATTCCTTTGGCCATAAGGGCCATATCTAACTCCCTTTTGAATATATCTAACGAACTGGCTTCAACAACTTTCTGCAGTAGAGAATTCCACAGGTTGACCACTCTGAGTGAAGAAGTTTCTCCTCATCTCGGTCCTAAATGGCTTACCCCTTATTCTTAGACTGTGACCTCTGGTTCTGGAACTCCCCAGCAACGGGAACATTTTTCCTGCCTCTAACCTGTCCAATCCCGTCAGAATTTTATATGTTTCTATGAGATCCCCTCTCTTTCTTCGAAACTCCAGTGGATACAAGCCCAGTTGATCCAGTCTCTCCTCATATGTCAGTCCTGCCATCCCAGGAATCAATCTGGTGAACCTTCACTGTACTCCCTCAATAGCAAGAGCATCCTTCCTCAGATTAGGGGTCCAAAACTGAACACAATAATTCCAGGTGTGGCCTCACCAAGGCTCTGTACAACTGCAGTAAGACCTCCCTGCTCCTCTACTCAAATCCTCTAGCTATGAAGGCCAACATGCCATTTGCCTTCTTCACCGCCTGCTGTACCTGCATGCCAAACTTAAATGACTGATGTACCATGACACCAGGTCTCGTTGCACTCCCCTTTTCCTAATCTGTCACCATTCAGATAATATTCTGTCTTCCTGTTTTTACAACCAAAGTGGATAACCTCACATTTATCCACATTATACTGCATCTGCCATGCATTTGCCCATTCATCTAGTCTGTCCAAGTCACCCTACAGTCTCTTAGCATCCTCCTCACAGCTCACACCACCACCCAGCTTAGTGTCATCTGCAAACTTGGAGATCTTACATTCAATTCCTTTATCTAAATCATTAATGTATATTGTAAATCGCTGGGGTCCCAGCACTGAGCCCTGCGGCACCCCACTAGTCACTGCCTGCCATTCTGAAAAGGACCCGTTTATTCCGACTCTCTGCTTCCTGTCTGCCAACCAGTTCTCTATCCACGTCAATACATCACCCCCAATACCATGTGCTTTAATTTTGTACACTAATCTCATGAGTGGAACCTTGTCAAAAGCCTTTTGAAAGCCAAAATACACCACATCCACTGGTTCTCCCTTGTCCACTCTACTAGTTACATCCTCAAAAAATTCTAGAAGATTTGTCAAGCATGATTTCCCTTTCATAAATCCATGCTGACTTGGCCCGATCCGGTCACCGCTTTCCAAATGCGCTGCTATTTCATCTTTAATAATTGATTCCAACATTTTCCCTACTACCGATGTCAGGCTAACCGGTCTATAATTCCCTGTTTTCTCTCTCCCTCCTTTGTTAAAAAGTGGTGTTGCATTAGCTACTTACCTACCACCCTGTTACGGCAGCTTTTTATGTTTTTTTTCCCTCCTGATCTTACCTATGGTCACCGCTGAGCTTGGACGGTGGCGGTTTTCTCGGCGGTGCACGCAGGTGGTCTGCTCCCCAGCGGTATTTTGAAAATAAAGTGGAAACTTTCGCCAGTGGTTTTCCACCGAAAAAGAGCAGTACCGCCGAGAAAACCGCTAAAAATGAAGCAGAAAGTCTAGCCCAATGTCCTTTTTATAATATTGAGACCAGACCAGTTCACAGTACTCCAAGTGTGGTCTAACCAAGGTTTTACACAGGTTTAACATAACTTCTCTGCTTTTCAATTCTATCCCTCTCGAAATGAACCCGTGCTTTCAAAAAAAAATTGGCCTCATCAACTTTTAGTGATTTATGTATCTATACCCCCAAAGCCTTCTGCTCCTCTACCCCAATTTTATACTTATTTTCCCAGGACTATGTGACCTCCTTATTTTCCCCTACCAAAATATACCACCTCACACATATCTACATTGAAGTTTATTTGCTGATTACACATCCATTCTACAAATTTATTAATATTGTCCTTTATTAATTTGTCATCCTCTATTAATTTGTGCTTAATTTTAGACCCTGCAAGGTGTATTAGCCAACTATTATAATCAATTTATTTTATAAGGATTAAATGAGCTGTTAAAAAGCAACATGGAAAGTGGTCAAGTGGCAAGATGAGTTTGCAACTGCATTTCTAAATCAGGCCAATAGGAGAAGCACTGAGCTGCAGCCAAGTACTGCGCTACAAGGAGGCACATTGAATTGGAGGGTACAGCTGTAAACTAGCCACATACTTCAGACAATGGAAAGGCATTAGAATAGCCCTGGATGCAGATTACCTCCCTATTTTGCTTCCAAGTTTAATCAGTTAAAAATAATGATTCTATGCAAGAATATTGGCCCTCTCTAATATTAATCTCAACAGAAACCCTTGGCTTTTTAAAAATCCAATCGTTGCTTCTATCTCAAAGGTGTATTCACAAGTCAGTTTATTCTGGAATTTCTTCACTCGTTGCTTTTTTAATGATTTAAGTCTAGTCATCTGCGTGGTTCATTACTATAAATAACTCACCAGATTCCTTGAATTGATTGCACTGAAATAAACTTTGCATAGTTGTTAATTGTGACATTTAAAAATTACCTTAAAGAATACGTGGTGACTATATTGATGAACACAATCTGGGTTCATCTATCAATTTGTACCTGTTTTTAATGCAATCTTAATTTGTAGCAGTCTTCAGGTTGGATAAGATATAAGAATGTCAAAATTGAAATCAAAATGTTTATTTTCAACTATTAGGAAATCTTATTTTAATTAAAACCAACCATGACAAAATACTTTAACTTTGTAAAGAATGATTTTCTATTCATCTATATAACCACCTAAAAACACCACAGTAAAGATGGTTACGCATTCCACTGACCTTGCATCTGCACCATCAAATATCTTGTCTGCTACGTCTCCTATCACTTCCTGCCTCAAATAATACAGCATCCGTACCCGCAGCAGGACTCTGTAGAGGAAGAAAGTTTCAACATTAGTACTGTTTGCCAACACTAGCTTTTGGCAGCTGCTTCTGTTCATCCATCATTCTGCCAAGGCTGATTAGCTATGCTGTATGGTACGCTTGAAGCATGACAGATGGTGGCATATAATCACCTCTGTGTGGTGCTTTTTGCTGGCTTTCAACAGCCATGCTTGGCAACCACTTTCAACATACTGAGCACAGTGCAGTGCAGCCCAGACACATTTCATTCAGTAATGCCTAATTCAGTTTGTGAAGTTTAACGTGTATGTTGCCAGTGCTTCTGAAGTGTTCAAGTAAGTTTGTAAACAACTGAGCAGATGGCTTGCAGTAGGCGTTCTGCTCCATTATCTCATGCAATTTCCTCAGCTGTTGCTTACTATCTTCTGAAGCAGCTTTATGTTTAAAATAATGAGCAGCTACATTAGTAGCTGAAAAAGATAGATATGCAAAATCTAATTTCAAATGCCTCACTACAAACAATGGCCTAGTTTACACCTTTTATTGAAAACAAGGCTTTTCAAGCAGAAATTTAACGTAAATTTCTGAGGACGTTTCAAAATACGCTAACTACGAAGACATTTTTTAAACGCTAATCATAAATGCATATGAATTGTACACAAGTATGGGGCTAAATTACAAACTAGAAAGATTAGGGAAAATAACCAAAAGTGAGATTTCTGAGATTCTTACTACAACTCTGATATTTATTCTGTCTGCAAATTCTAAAATATAAGGCTATATTCAAACTTACTTGTTGCAGTGGTGTTTCAGATGTTTCTTGTAGCCATCATCATGCAGCAAGATATCTGGGTTGCAGCTCACTAGCCAATCAGCATTTTTCATGATTGGTTGAGTGGATTGGCTTTTAACTTTCTTTCCTTTCCTTCCTCTAGGCACGGGTGCAGACAAACCTATTGGTAAAGCAAAAGTATAAACAATGATTACTTCAGCTCAGAAAATAGATATCATCAACCACAGACCTTTGATAAAGTATTGCACAAACAATGCAAATAACTAAATTAATTTCAACTTCAATGAAATAAATCACAATTCTATTTTAATCTTTACTATTTTATATTACTAATAGATCTCCTGTGGCATTGCTCATATTCTGCCTGTGAATTGTTCATTTCTTGCTCTAATCTCTCTCTCCCTAACCCGATGTGCAAGTCTGTTATAATGTCTGTACCTCTTGCTTATTTTTCTGCCAGACTCTCTCCATCAATGTCTGTACCTTTGTATCTATGTCTCTGCCTTTCGGAGGTCTGGTCTCTGTATCTTATGATATCTGTCTGCATTGATCTTTGTCTCTGTCCTGTTGATTTCTCACTTTTTTTGCTTTCTCACCTGTTATTAAATTCCATCTCTCTTTCCACCGATTTCTGTCCATTCTGGTGTGCATCTCATGCTCTCTCTTTTTCCACTGATATTAATCTCTCTGCCTTGATGTCCCTGTTACCCACCTCAGTTTATTTTCCCCAACATCTGTATTTGTCTTGATTTCCCACTGTCTCCCGATACCCCGCTGTCCTCTGCTCTCCCTTTGTTCTACCCCACCCCTCCCAATATGTCTCTCCAGCTGACGACAAAAGGCACCAAAAACTTGCTAGGAAGGATACTATGGCCTAAGAAAACATTACGATTTAATTAACAGCCAACAGCCGAGAGACCAGTTTGCAGTGAGAGGAGACAGGAAGGGCAGCAGCGGAGGAGGCAGTGTGTCAGTTAAAAGCAGCCAGCAAACTGGAGGAGGAGGGAGGCCTACGCCGGGGAGCCCAGAATGTTCGGAATGAGGTTTTCAGCAGCAGTTGAGCTGAGGCAGGGGCAGAATCCGGAGATGTTACGGAAATGGAAATAGGCGGTCTTAGTGATGCTGCGCATGTGGTTGGAAGCTCATCTCGGGATCAAATATGACACCAAGGTTGCGAGCAGTTTGGTTCAGCCGCAGTTCAGGGAGGGAGATGGAGTCGGTGGCTAGGGAACGGAGAGCATGGCGGGGACCGAAAACATTGGCTTCAGTCTTCCCGATATTTAGTTAAATCCCTTTATCATTTTAAAGACCTAGGTTATATCACCCTCAACTTTCTCAACGCAGGAGAATACAAACCAAGTTTATGCATCCTGTCCTCAGAATTTAACCCTTTTAAGTCCTAGTATCATTCTGAAGAATCCACGCTGTACACTCTTGCATGGCCAATATATATTCCTGCTGGTGGGGGAATTCAGAAAAAAGGGGAAGATCTTAAAATTAGAGCTTGGCCATTTAGGAGTCAAATGAAAAAAAAGCACGTTTTCACATGAGGACTAGTGGAAATCCCCCAAAAGGCTGTGGATGCTGGATCAATTAGAATTTTTAAGACTGAGATCATTAAGCTTTTTGTTAGCTAAGTGCATCAAGGGATATGAATCAAAGGTGGGTAAATGGAGTTGAGGTATAGATGAGCCATGATCTAACTGAATGGCAAAACAGGCTCAAGGGGCTAAATGGCCAAACTCCTATTCTTATGTATTTGTATTCCCTGAGCTGAAATTTACAAAATGATATCTTGTTTGATTCTTACTCTGTTCTTAAAGCTTACAATTATATTTAGTCATCAGCGTATTGTTTTCAGTGTTTCCGGACATCTAGGAAAATTGCAGTTAATCTTTCCTTTGCACATCCATAAGATAGGGTTATAATAATGTGAATTCAAAAATACCCGAGTGGTTTTGCAGAGCTCGAGTCTGTCCATCCTCAGTAGGAGTAATCAGATCCCATATAAATCCTTTGATCTTTTCATCTCCTCTGTAATGGTTCAAACAGTACACAAGGATAGTGCGGCAGATGGTCTCCACATCGTGTTCTGTCAACTGTCGTTTAAAACGGCCATGTGACAGGATATCACTCCAACGTCCCCAACTGAGGGAAAGAAATATAGCGGTAGTTGGATTTAGTAAAGTAATTCTTTGTAAAATCTTGGAGCTTCAGTGTGCAGTTTATACAAATAACAAGACATCTGGTCCCATTATGCAATTTTGAAAGAGAAAAGAGAGACCTCACAGTGGGTAAAGGAGAGGAGTGGCGGGACGGGGGGTGGGTAAGACGGGGCGGGCCGGAGGGGGGGTCGGGGAGACAGGCGGAGAGTGGGGGGGGGGGGGGGGGGGGCACAGGAGAAAAGGAGGGGAGGACGGACGGACTCGGAAGGGGGGGTGGGGGAGACACAGGAGAGTAGGAGGCTGGGAGAGGGGACACCGGGAGAGGAGAGGGGGGACGGGAGAAAAAGTGAGTTTCAATCATAGTCTTATATTTTATAATTTGCAGACAGAATAACTTTCAGAGTTGTGGTAAGAATCTCAGAAAGAAGGGATGGAAAGGAGAGAGGGACTGGGTGTGGGAAAGAAAGGAGAGAGGGGGCCAGAGGGAGAGAGGAGAGGAAATGGGGGGAGGGGGAAGATGGAGCGAGAGGGTTTTGGATAGGAGAGGGGATGCTGGAAGGTGGCCAGCCGGGCAAGGGGGGGAAACAGAGAGAAAGAGAAAGCAAAAGCGAGAGTTAGGGAAAGAAAGTGAGAAAAGGAACAAATTTGCCGTTATACAATGACTTATCACATCTTCAGAACATCCCAGAGAGCTTTGCAACCTGTGGATTAATTTTTACAAGTTGCATTCACTGTAGTTGTGTTATGGGGCCAAGATTTAACATTTCTCCGAAATATAGCATCTCTGACAGTGCAACGCTCCCCCTTCGTGCTGTCTTGAAGTATCAGCCTTGATTGTGTGTTCATTCATGTCCACAGTAGGACTTCAACCTGCAATCTCTAACCCAATTTATACGATAGATCACAGAGGTCATGTGGCCTTTATGTGAAATTGAATTGAGCTGAATGGGTCTTCCTGTGAATTTGTTTGCCTATCTTGTTTCATGTTGTAATTTACCAAAATTCCCTCGATTCTGGAGAGGTCGCAGCAGATTGGAAAACTGCAAATGTAACGCCCCTATTTAAAACAGGAGGCAGACAAATAGCAGGAAACTATAGACTAGTTAGCCTAACATTTGTGGTTGGGAAAATGTTGGAGTCCATTCTTAAAGAGGCAGTAGCAGGACATTTGGAAGAACAAAATTCGGTTAGGCAGAGTCAGCATGAATTTATGAAGGGGAAGTCATGTTTAACAAATTTGCTAGAGTCCTTCGCGGATGTAACGAACAGTTGGATAAAGAGGAACCAGTGGATGTGATGTATTTGGACTTCCAGAAAGCATTTGACAAGGTGCCACATAAAAGGTTACTGCACAAGATAAAAGTTCACAGGGTTGGGGGTAATATATTAGCATGGATAGAGGATTGGCTAACAAACAGATAACAGAGTTGGGATAAATGGTTCCTTCTCTGGTTGGCAACCAGTAACTAATGGGGTGCCGCAGGGATCAGTGTTGGGACCCCAACTATTTCTAATCTATATTAACGACTTGGAAGAAGCGACTGAGTGTAACTTAGCCAAGTTTGCTGACGATACAAAGATGAGAGAAAAAGCAATGTGTGAGGAGGACACACAAAATCTGCAAAGGGACATAGACAGGCTGAGTGGGCAAAAATTTGGCAGATAGAGTATAATGTTGGAAAATATGAGGTCATGCACTTAGGCAGTAAAAAATAAACAAAGAGCAAGTTATTATTTAAATGGAGAAAGATTGCGAAGTGCCGCAGTACAGCGGGATTTGGGGGTACTTGTGCATGAAACACAAAGGATAGTATGCAGGTACAGCAAGTGATCAGGAAGACCATCTTGGCCTTTATTGCAAAGGGGATGGAGTATAAAAGCAGGGAAGTCTTGCTACAGCTATATCAAGTATTGGTGAGGCCACACCTGGAATACTGCGTGCAGTTTTGATTTACATATTTACGAAAGGATATACTTGCTTTGGAGGCAGTTCAGAGAAGGTTCATTAAGTTGATTCCGGGGATGAGGGAGTTGACTTATGAAGAAAGGTTGAGTAGATTGGGACCCTACTCATTGGAATTCAGAAGAATGAGCGGTTATCTTAGCGAAACATATAAGACAAGGTGGATGCAGAGAGGATGTTTCCATTGATGGGGGAGACTAGAACTAGGGGGCATGATTTTAGAATAAGGGGCCACTCATTTAAAACTGAGATAAGGAGAAATTTCTTCTCTGAGGGTTGTAAATCTGTGGAATTCGCTGCCTCAGAGAGCTGTGGAAACTGGGACATTGAATAAATTTAAGACAGAAATAGACAGTTTCTTAAACGATAAGGGGATAAGGGGTTATGGGGAGTAGATGGGAAAGTGGAACTGAGTCCACGATCAGATCAGCCATGATCTTATTGAATGGTGGAGCAGGCTCGAGGGGCTGTATGGCCTAACTCCTGTTCCTACCTCTCATGTTCTTATGTTCTTATTTCTGTACCAGTCTGAAATTACGAGTCCAATACATATGCTAAGTTCCTCAGACAAAAAAAACTCACCAGTTTGTATCAGCCTAATAAAGTATGAATTAAGCCATTAATTCTGTACAATACATGATCGCTTGATATAATGCACCTACAGAATTATTTGGTTTCTTGTTTGTAAAGTACAATGGTACAGTGGGCCTTCCACATAAAAATTAAGAAACCTCAAGAATGTTGCAGTTCGAAGATCGTAGCATCCGTGCAATGCAGCATGAAAATGAGTGGTTTAATATCCTGTCCCATTCATAACATCTCCACAGGCCCTTGGATTATTTTCTGAGCAGATTACTCCCAAGAGTGGAAATGTTGTAAATACTGGTAACAAGTTGTTGCCCTGTGATCAATGTTGCACACCTGTGGCAGATGCACAAAACATGTGTCACGTGATCCAATTGTGATCAAAATCAGCAACATTAAAAAAAAAATCATTCCCAGGATGTGGGCATCACTGGCGAGACCAGCATTTATTGCCCAACCCTAATTGTTCGAGAAGATGGTGGTGAGCCACCTTCTTGAACCGCTGCAGTCCTTGAGGCGAAGGTACTCCCACAGTTCAGTTAGGGAATTCCAGGATTTTGACCCAGCGACATTGAAGGAAGAGTGATATATTTCCAAGTCAGAATAGCGTGTGACTTGGAGGGGAACTTGGAGGCGATGGCGTTCCCATGCACCTGCGCCCGTTGTCCTTTTAGGTGGTAGAGGTCGTGGGTTTTGGAGGTGCTGTTGAAGAAGCCTTGGCAAGTTGCTGCAGTGCATTTTGCAGATCGTACAAACTGCAGCCACGGTGTGCCAGTGGTGGAGGGAGTGAGTGTTTAAGGTGGTGGATGGGGTGCCAATCGAGCACTCTCCTTTGTCCTGGATAGTGTCAAGTTTCGTGTGTGATATTGAAGCTGCACTCATCTCGGCAAGTGGAATGTATTCCATCACATTCCTGACTTGTCGATGGTGGAAAGGTTGTAGGGAGTCAGGAGGTGAGGCACCACAGAATACCCAGCCTCTGACCTGATCTTGTAGTCAGTGTTTATGTGGCTGGTCCAGTTAATTTTCTGGTCTAATGGAGACCCCCAGGATGTTGTTGGTGGGGGATTCAGCAATGGTAATCCCATTGGAGGGCATGGGGAGGTGGTTTGACGCTCGCTCTTGTTGGAAATGGTCATTACCTGGCACTTGTGTGGTGCGAATGTTACTTGCCACTTATCAGCCCAAGCTTGAATGTTGACAGTTCTTGCTGCATACAGACATGGACTGTTTGATCTAACCCTATGATGGAAGGAAGTTCATTGAAGCAGCTGAAGATAGTTGGGCCTAGGACAATGAGAAACTTCTGCAGTGATGTTCTGGGGCTGAGATGATTGACCTCCAACAACCACCTTCCTTTGTGCTAGGTATGACTCCAGTGGAGAGTTCTCCCCCTGATTGCCATTAAATTCAATTTTACTCGGGCTTCTTGATGCCACACTCGGTCATATGCTGCCTTGATGTCAAGAGCAGTCACTCTCACCTCACCTCTGGAATTCAGTTCTTTTGTCCATGTTTGGACTAAGGCTATAATGAGGTCTGCAGCTGAGTGGTCCTGGTGGAACCCAAAATGAGCATTGTCGAGCAGGTTATTAGCAAGTGCCGTTAGAGAGCACTGTTGATGACACCTTCCATCACTTTGCTGATGATTGAGAGTCGAATGATGGGGCGGTAATTGGCCAGATTGGATTTGTCCTGTTTTTTTGTGGATAGGACATACCTGGGCAATTTTCCACATTGTCGGGTTGATGCCAGTGTTGTAGCTGTACTGGAACAGCTTGGCTAGAGGCGAAGCGAATTTTCGAGCACAAGTTTTCAGCACGAAAGCCGGGATGTTGTTGGGGCCCATAGCCTTTGCTGTATCCAGTGCACTGAGTCGCTTCTTGATATCACGTGGAGTTAATCGAATTGGCTGAAGACTGGCTTCTGTGATGGTGGGGACCACAGGAGGAGGCCGATATGGATCATCCACTTGGCACTTCTGGCTGAAGATGGTTGCAAACACTTCAGCCTTGTCTTTTGCACTCGTGTGCTGGGCTCCATTATCATTGAGGATGGGGATATTCATGGAGCCCCCTCCCCCTGTTTAATTGTCCACCATTCACAACTGGATGTGGCAGGACTGCAGAGCTTTGATCTGATCCGTTGATTGGGATCACTTACCTCTGTCTATAGCACACTGCTTCCACTGTTTAGCATGCACGTAGTCCTATGTTGCAGCTTCCCCAGGTTGGCACCACATTTTTTTTTATAGGCACGCCTGCTGTTGCTCCTGGCATGCTCTTCTGCACTTCATATTGAATCAGGGTTGGTCCCCTGGCTGGATGGTAATGGTCGAGTGAGGGATATGCCACTCCATGAGATTACAGATTGTGGTGGAATACAATTCTGCTGCTGCTTATGGCCCACAGCGCCTCATGGATGCGTCACCAGGTTGGCACTTAATTTTTAGATATGCCTGGTACTGCTCCTGGCATGCTCTTCTACATTCCTCATTGAATTAGATTAAAAGAGGCTTACAACGTTGAGAATAGTAGTAAGCCCGACAATTGGGAGAGCTTTAGAAACCAGCAAAAGATTACCAAAAATTTGATAAAAATGGAGAAAAAAGTAAACGAGCAAAAAATATAAAAAACAGATTGTAAGAGCTGCTACAAGTATGTAAAAAGGAAGAGCAGCAAAAGGAAGCGTTAGTCCCTTAGAGGCCAGGGAGAGAAATGGCAGAGACATTGAACAAATATTTTGTATCTGTCTTCATAGTAGAAGATGCAAATAGCATACCAAAAATAGTGGGGAATCAAGGGGCTCATAAGAGTGAAGAACTTATAGTAATTAATATCAGTAGAGAAAAAGTACTTGAGAAACTATTGGGACTAAACGTCAACAAATCCCCTGGACCCGATGGCCTACAGCCCAGGGTTCTAAAAGAGGTGGCTAACGATAATGAACGTATTGGTTGTGATCTTCCAAAATTCGCTAGATTCTAGAACGGTCCTAGTGGATTGGAAGGTAGCAAATATAACTCCGTTATTCAAGAAAGGAGGGAGAGAGAAAACAGACCAGTTAGCCTCACATCAGTCGTCGGAAAAATGCTAGAAACCATTATTAAGGACATTTAGAAAATCATAACATGATTAGGCAGGGTCAACATGGTTTTATGAAAGGGAAATCTTGTTTGACAAATTTATTAGGCCCAATCTACTCAATCTAAATAAACATAGAAACATAGAATATAAGTGCACGAGTAGGCCATTTGGCCCTTCGAGCCTGCACCACCATTCAATATGATCATGGCTGATCATGCAACTTCAGTACCCCATTCCTGCTTTCTCTCTATACCCCTTGATCCCTTTAGCCGTAAGGGTCGCATCTAACTCCCTTTTGAACATATCGAATGAACTGGCCTCAACAATTTTCTGTGGTAGAGAATTCCACAGGTTCACAATTCTGAGTGAAGAAGTTTCTCCTCATCTTGGTCCTAAATGGCTTACCCCTTATCCTTAGACTGTGACCCCTGGTTCAGGACTTCCCCAACATTGGGAACATTGTTCCTGCATCTAACCTGTCCAATCCCATCAGAATTTTATATGTTTCTATGAGATCCCCTCTCATTCTTCTAAATGCCAGTGAATATAAGCCTAGTCGATCCAGTCTTTCTTCATCTGTCAGTCCTGCCATCCCAGGAATCAGTCTGGTGAATCTTCGCTGCACTCCCTCAATAGCAAGAATGTCCTTCCTCAGATTAGGAGACCAAAACTGTACACAATATTAAAGATGTAGCTTCACCAAAGCCCTGTACAACTGCAGTACTAGGTAGATGCCAGGTGGTCCGTCCAGTTTTATTCTTGGTCTTCTTTTTAGCAGTTTGGTACAACTGAGTGGCTTGCTAGGCCATTTCAGAGGGCAGTTAAGAGTCAATCACATTGTAGTAGGTCTGGAGTCACATGTAAGGCTGACTAAGTAAGGACGGCAGATTTCTATTCCTGAAGTACATGAGTGAACCAGATGGGTTTTTACGACAATCCGATAGTTTAATGGTCACCATTACTGATACTAGCGTTTTTTTAAATTTCAGATTTATTTAATTGACTGAATTTTATTTCCTCAGCTGTCGTGGTGGGATTTGAATTCATATCTCTGGATCATTAGTCCAGGCCTCTGGATTACTAGTCCTATAACATAACCATCATGCTACTGTACCCAACAAAATAGTTTAATTTTATTTGACTGTACATCTGTATGCCAACAAAGAGGAAAGGAAACTGCTCCAGACCTCAACTCTTCATCCTCAGTTGATCATCTTCAGACTTCCGCTCTTCTTGTTCCCTTTCCTCCTTGGTCTGTTTATTAACATTTTTTACTTCTCCTTGGTCCTCTAACCCACTCACTGGTACTCTCTAGAGGTCTATTGTTGCCATCCCAGGGTCAAGTCCCTTGTAGGTAGGCACACAGTTTCCTAGTATTCCATCCAAGCTATCATCTAGCACACCCACTGCAGCTCTATAGTCATTTTCTCAGTCGCCATCCACCCACACGACTCCTGTACACCTCCCCCTCGGGGAACAAATCGCTCTAATCTCCTCCTTGTTCCCCCCTCTACACTTCTCTCTGGATTTTCCCACGACCTATCCATTTCAAATTGTTCTTCAAAAAACCACTCCCTTGCAAAGACAACTTTTCCTCTGGCCTTCCACCCACCATGAAATTGCTGCCATTGTTAAGCTTCTCAGCAGCTTTACTGCTTCTGCCTTTGATGCCCTTGTTCCCACCAAGTCTCTCGAAGTTTTAGTTACATTTTTAAGTATTTTATAACCTTCTTGGCATAGATTATTTTGATTCTAACTCCCAATATCTTCGAAAGAATCTATCCTGACCTCAAGTTCGAAGTAAGGTTTCAGTAACATGCTCAAGATTCCAACCTTGGCCTAGTTGCTGATATAGTTTTAAGTATGGGATCAACTTCTATATGTACGCTGACACTCTGATCTATCACTCCAAGATCATCCTTGATTTTATGTCCATCAAAGTGGTCCTTGCCAATCCAACTTCAAGTTACATGTGAGCCAGATGTTCGACCAATTTAACGATAAGCATACTGTTCAATTCCGGTCAAAAACTCTGTATCCCATTCCAACCCACTCCCAAGTTGCTTTCTCAGCTGATGAAAACTGGGAGTGAGTTGGGTGTTCTATTGACAGCAAGCAGAGTTTCAAACCTCATATCTGTTCAATCACTTAGACTACCCATTTCCATCTCTGCAACAATATCCACTTCCAGCACCATTGAAAGAAAATATAAATGCAAGTTATTTTTCTTAGTGTCTTTCACAACCTTAGTATGTCCTAAAGTGCTTCACTTTTGAAGTGCAGTCACTATTGCAATGGAGGGAAATGTGGCAGCTGATTTGCATACAATACAGTCCTACACACAGCAATGAGATTAATGACCAGATAAACTGTTTGAGATACTGGCTAAGAGATAAAAATTGACCAGGGAATTGGGAGAATACCCGTTCTTCTATTAATATGGGATCATTTCCACTGGAGGGGGTAGATGTGACCTCAGTTTAACATCTCATCCGATAAAGCAGCACTGCCTCAGTATTCACGGACGTGTCAGCCCAAATTATGTACTCAAAACTCAGTGGGGCTTGACCCCATGATCTTCTGATCAGAGGAGAGCGTGATACCATTGAGTTAAGGCTGAGACCCTCATCCACACTTCTGTCACCTCTAGGCTTGACATCGCCAAAGCATCCTCTCGTGCACTAAGTCCCAATCACTGGGAATTAAACATACAGGGGTATCTGACAATTCGGAAAGATAGACAAGAAGGGAAAGGAGGTGGAGTAGCTCTGTTAATAAAGGATGATATCAGGGCAGTTGTGAGAGACGATATTGGCTCTAATGAACAAAATGTTGAATCATTGTGGGTGGAGATTAGAGATAGTAAGGGAAGAAGTCACTGGTGGGCGTAGTTTATAGGCCCCCAAATAATAACTTCACGGTGGGGTGGGCAATAATCAAGGAAATAATGGAGGCATGTGAAAAAGGAACGGCAGTAATCATGGGGGATTTTAACCTACATATCGATTGGTCAAACCAAATCGCACGGGGTAGCCTTGAGGAGGAATTCATAGAATGCATACGGGATTGTTTCTTAGAACTGTATGTTGCAGAACCTACAACGGAGCAAGCTATCTTAGATCTGGTCCTGTGTAATGAGACAGGAATAATAAACGATCTCCTAGTAAAAGATCCTCTAGGAATGAGTGATCACAGTATGGTTGAATTTGTAATACAGATTGAGGGTGAGGAAGTAGTGTCTCAAACGAGCGTACTATGCTTAAACAAAGGGGACTACAGTGGGATGAGGGCAGAGTTGGCTAAAGTAGACTGGAAACACAGACTAAACGGTGGCACAATTGAGGAACAGTGGAGGACTTTTAAGGAGCTCTTTCATAGTGCTCAACAAAAATATATTCCAGTGAAAAAGAAGGGCGTGAAGAGAAGGGATAACCAGCCGTGGATAACCAAGGAAATAAAGGAGAGTATCAAATTAAAAACCAATGCGTGTAAGGTGGCCAAGGTTAGTAGGAAACTAGAAGATTGGGAAAATTTTAATCGACAGCAAAGAATGACTAAGAAAGCAATAAAGAAAGTAAAGATAGATTATGAAAGTAAACTTGCGCAAAACATAAAAACAGATAGTAAAAGCTTTTACCGATATATAAAACGGAAAAGAGTGACTAAAGTAAATGTTGGTCCCTTAGAAGATGAGAAGGGGGATCTAATAATGGGAAGTGTGGAAATGGCTGAGACTTTAAACAATTATTTTGCTTCGATCTTCACAGTGGAAGACACAAAAACTATGCCAACAATTGCTGGTCACGGGAATGTGGGAAGGGAGGAGCTTGAGATAATCACTATCACTAGGGGGGTAGTGCTGGACAGGCTAATGGGACTCAAGGTAGACAAGTCCCCTGGTCCTGATGAAATGCATCCCGGGGTATTAAAAGAGATGGCGGAAGTTATAGCAGATGCATTCGTTATAATCTACCAAAATTCTCTGGACTCTGGGGAGGTACCATCGGATTGGAAAGCAGCTAATGTAACGCCTGTTTAAAAAAGGGGGCAGACAAAAGGCAGGTAACTATAGGCTGGTTAGTTTAACATCTGTAGTGGAGAAAATGCTTGAAGCTATCATTAAGGAAGAAATAGCGGGACATCTAGATAGAAATAGTGCAATCAAGCAGACGCAACATGGATTCATGAAGGGGAAATCATGTTTAACTAATTTACTGGAATTCTTTGAGGATATAACGAGCATGGTGGATAGAGGTGTACCAATGGATGTGGTGTATTTAGATTTCCAAAAGGCATTCGATAAGGTGCCACACAAAAGGTTACTGCAGAAGATAAAGGTACACGGAGTCAGAGGAAATGTGTTAGCATGGATCGAGAATTGGCTGGCTAACAGAAAGCAGAGAGTCGGGATAAATGGGTCCTTTTCGGGTTGGAAATCGGTGGTTAATGGTGTGCCACAGCGATCGGTGCTGGGACCACAACTGTTTACAATATACATAGATGACCTGGAAGAGGGGACAGAGTGTAGTGTAACAAAATTTGCAGATGACACAAAGATTAGTGGGAAAGCGGGTTGTGTAGAGGACACAGAGAGGCTGCAAAGAGATTTAGATAGGTTAAGCGAATGGGTTAAGGTTTGGCAGATGGAATACAATGTCGGAAAGTGTGAGGTCATCCACCTTGGGGGAAAAAAAAACAGTAAAAGGGAATATTATTTGAATGGGGAAAAATTACAACATGCTGCGGTGCAGAGGGACCTGGGGGTCCTTGTACATGAATCCCAAAAAGTTAGTTTGCAGGTGCAGCAGGTAATCAGGAAGGCGAATGGAATGTTGGCCTTCATTGAGAGAGGGGTGGAGTACAAAAGCAGGGAGATCCTGCTGCAACTGTATCGGGTATTGGTGAGGCCGCACCTGGAGTATTGCATGCAGTTTTGGTCACCTTACAAAAGGAAGGATATACTAGCTTTGGAGGGGGTACAGAGACGATTCACTGGGCTGATTCCGGAGATGAGGGGGTTATCTTATGATGATAGATTGAGTAGACTGGGTCTTTACTTGTTGGGAGTTCAGAAGGATGAGGGGTGATCTTATAGAAACATTTAAAATAATGAAAGGGATAGACAAGATAGAGGCAAAGAGGTTGTTTCCACTGGTCGGGGAGACTAGAACTAGGGGGCACAGCCTCAAAATACGGGGGAGCCAATTTAAAACTAAGTTGAGAAGGAATTTCTTCTCCCAGAGGGTTGTGAATCTGTGGAATTCTCTGCCCAAGTAGGCAGTTGAGGCTAGCTCATTGAATGTATTCAAGTCACAGATAGATAGATTTTAACCAATAAGGGAATTAAGGGTTACAGGGAGCGGGCGGGTAAGTGGAGCTGAGTCCACGGCCAGATCAGCCATGATCTTGTTGAATGGCGGAGCAGGCTCGAGGGGCTAGATGGCCTACTCCTGTTCCTAATTCTTATGTTTTTATGTTCTCCCATCAGACCTGTTTTCACCAACCTCTATTGGCTCCAAGGTCCCCAAATACATTGAATTCAAAATACTGATCCTCATCCCTCTCTGGTCTTGTACTATCCCGCTTCTGCCATCTTCTCGAGCCCCATTTGCCAGTGCACGTTGTCTGTTCTTCTAACTGACCTTTATTGCCCATCTCCTCCTGCCCCAAGATCTAGGCCCTACACTCTACCTCTCAAATCCATCCACCTTATTTCTAATTTGAAAAATCCTCAAAACTGACCTGTTTGATCATGTTGTTGGTTGCAACCTCTAATTCTTCTCTTACTATTGTTGGCGGTCCATTCTACTTGGAACATTTACTATAATTAAAGATGCTATGCAATTGCAAGCTGCTGTTGATAGGTATCGCTGTACTGCTGCTGTACTCCCTATAATGCTCCTTTCTTCTGATCTAGCATTGCAGATGTAAAGTTTACTAACCAGGGGGAAAAAAGTGACTGCATAAATCATCTGAAAAAAAAATGGAGTTTAGCTGCATTAGTAATATGGTAGAAAAGATGCAGGTTTCACAATATGACAAGTTCTTCAGTTCCCAAATTACTAATTTTATTCAGCAATTTTGATGTCAGTGCTACACCAAAAGTTGTGTTCTGCAAACACCAATGAGATGCTTTTCCAAATCCTTGCCACCACCAGTGTGTATTGGAAAATCTAGGCTCCACTGTAACATTACATTATAGCCCAATCTTTAAAACATTAATGCACTGCCTTAGTAAAACTGACAGCTCTAAAACAGCCCCGAACATAGTTACACAATGTGTGGTAGGGTAGAAGTATGTCATAACAAACTGCAGGTACATCTAACAAATTGCATGGATTATGGCAGAAATTACTAATCACCTCTTGAGAAACATTTCTGGCTATTGTGAGCATATATAGGTACTCTGCTAAACCGGATTGTTAAATTGTTTTAAAATTGTTTCCATTATTGTCACAGTGACGCTGAAGCACTCTTCTCTCCCATTCTCCAGTTCATCGAGATACTCTTCCCCAACTCTTACTCTCCCAATTCACACAGGCACTCCACTTACCCTCTTCTCCCTGCCCTGCTCATTCAAGCAAGCATGGTTCATGATCATTGCCATGAAGCTAGCACTAAAACAAACAGGGTTCTAGGTTTTATTCAATCGTCAATTGACTGCAAAACAAGCACTTTATCCTTGTACTAGACCATAGTTAAGCCTCAGTTAGAATACATTGCTCACTTTTGATCCCTTCACGTGTTGGAGATATTGAGGCTTTCAAAGAGTTGCAGAGGAGGGCCACAAGATTGATTTCCAGTTTAAAATACCTTAGCTACCCAGATAGGCTTAAAGAGCTAGATCTGTATATTTCAGAAGCGTCGGCTCAGAGGCTATTTGATCAAGGTTTATAAAATAACAAAGGGACTGGCTTGTTTTTATCTGGACCAATTACTTCAACTGGATAGGTTAGAGATGACCAGCAGCCATGCTTACAAGTTATGTTAGCTGTGGCTCAGTGAGTAGCACACTCGCCTCTGATAAATCTCGGCTGACACTCCAGTCAGAGGTGCCATCTTTCGGATGAGACGTTAAACCAAGTCCCCATCTGCTCTCTCAGGTGGATGTAAAAGATCCCATGACACTATTTCGAAGAACATTATTGGAGTTATCCCGGGTATCCTGGCTAATATTTATCCCTCAATCAACATAACAAAAAACAGATTATCTGGTCATTATCACACTGCTGTTTGTGGGAGCTTGCTGTGCACAAATTGGCTGCTATGTTTCCCACATTACAACAGTGACTATACTTCAAAAGTACTTCATTGGCTTTAAAGCGCTTTGAGACTTCCAGTGGTCGTGGAAGGCACTATATAAATGCAAGTCTTTCTTTCTATGCAAGGGCAGAACTAGGTTCAATGGTAGACAGTTGTTCTTTTCCGAGAGCATAGTGGACCTATGGGACAGGTGGTCGGCACATGTGGTGAAGGCTGATTCATTGTAAATCTTCAAGAAGGAACTGGGCCTGTTCTGGCTGGGACGGAGATAATGTCGAAATGTACATCAGGGTCAACGTGGTCTCCTGGACTAGTTTTGATCACCTAAAGAGATCAAAGAGGAAATTTCCAGATTTTGATCTGGGTTTGAATCTGTTTTTTTGCCTGTTCCAGGAGGTTACGTAGCTCTGGGTGGGTAGGGTGCGCCTGTAGCGTGATGCATGAGGTATCACAACTATATAGGACAGGATCAATAGACCTGTTGGTGTTTTGATGTCTGTTTTTTTCATATGTTTGTATGAGGGACAGTGAGAAAATGGGGAACAGAGAAGGCAGAAGAAAAAGTGGGGCAAAGGGAGAGAGCAAGGCACAGATACTTTTGTATCCTAGATTTATACTGCATAGCTTCAAATTTAATGCTGAAATTAGGAGAACTATCGAGTGCTGCTTTGGGTAATACAAGGAACTTAACTCTGTGCTAAATTTTGTCAGTATGCATGGGTGGCTGCTGAAATGTAATAATCCTCTCTATTCTTGTTAGCATTAAATGCACCAGGAGTACATGAAGCTGTCAAATTGTGGAAGCAAACGAATGAAGTTTTGCCGCTTCCCATAGTGGCATGAGCAGTCTGCGTGATTGCACTACCCCATCACTCCCCCAATGTTAGCATAACTAGTTACACACCACACACAAACTGAGCATAGTGGCAGTAGTCCTACAACTGCATGAGGCTTAATCCAGCATAAGGGATGCCTATAGAAAACCACTCAATATGAGGAAGGAATATGAACTGGAGCAACATGTCACAGGATGACGGGGTCAAATTCACACATACAATTTACAATTTCAACTGGGCCTACAGGGAAAACACTTACTTAGAGGAAGAGACAGTAAAAATTGGGAGAAACAGTTTGTTCAACTCCTAGTTACCTTGTTTTAAGAGAAGCACCAAGGTCTTTGAAGCTGGTTTTGTGGGTTCTTCTCAATAAGGAAATGATTCATGGGCCGAAAACAACCTACATTTATATAGCTCATTTAATGTAGTAAAACATGCCAAGGCACTTAAGAATAATATCAATAAAAACACTGACATTTTTGACTTGAGCCACAGAAGATTATCTCAGGACAGTTGGCCAAAAGCTTGATCAAAGAAGTAGGTTTTGAGGAGCATCTTAAAAAGAGGAGAGGTAGAGAGGTTCAGGGAGGGAATTCCAGAGCTTAGGGCCAAGGTAGCTGAAAGCATGGCCACCAAAAGGGATACACAAGAGGCCAGAATTGGAAAAGTACAGGGATCTTGGTAGGGCTGGAGAAGGCTACAGAGATAGGGAGGAGAGGCGCTATGTTGGGATTTGAAAATAAGGACAAGGATTTTAAAATTGAGGCGTTGTCGCACCGGGAGCCAGTGAAGGTCAGCAAGCACAGGGGTGAAAATGTACAAAATGGGGAAATGTCAAACTTTACATAAATGTATTGTGCAACTTACTCACCCATATACCAACAGGTTCTTTTCCACTCTAAAACACTCAGTCCTTGGGTAACCGTGGGACCTGTCCTGTGGTCTACGGGGCTTTCCAGTTTTTTCTTCAGACTCGCTTTCTAAATCTGAAAATTCCATTAGTTCATCTTCCTTGATAGCATTGTAGTGTCTTGTCTGCTTTCTTACTCTTGGCGTATCAATCACCAAATTGTTCTACAACAAAGGTAGTACACATGAGCAAAAATGCATTTAGCTGCTTTTAACATAATACACATGACACAATATATTGCTTACCCTTCCATTTATTGCATCAATATCCAATTCAGCTTTCTTTGCCCACTTTTGCCAAAAGTTGGGGTCATCAAGGGAAATATCTGTTCTATTCCCAGAAGCTACAAAGCTGGCCTGAAGAAATTTATAGTATAAAAAAAGTTTTTTTTTTTTTTAGTTGATTGGGATAATTCTGTACAATTTTTTTCATATCAATGTCATCAGATATCTCAATGCTTAGGACTGGCTCATTACAATGGTGTACATATGACATTAAAAATATATGCGCATGTACTTGGTTAAATATATTCACCTTTGCAAAAGTAGAGCCTTTTCCTTCAGACTCTATAGTAATTGTGTGAGTACGTCTCAAGAGAATCTGGTCAATATCTTCCTCACAGAACTTTGACCCCTCATCCTCTTCATCCATCAGTGCACCATATGCTCCTTTCCGAAGAAGATCCTCAATCTCCTTTTTAGACAGCTGCTGAACCTGAATATTTTGCACAATATTAAATATAGATCCAATATTAAGTATACATCATTTATAAACAAAATAGCCAGAGAAATTTGCTTAATTTGAGCTGACTGCAGTATTGTACAAATGTACATACCCCATTGGCACTATTTTCTCTTCCACTCATGGATTGCAGAACAGCTTTGTCCAATCCAAGCTTCAGACTTGCCTTATCAAACATTTCTCTTTCATAAGAGTTCCTGGTTATTAATCTATACACCTTCACTGCTTTACTTTGCCCAATTCTGTGACATCGAGCCTGAGCCTGTTGGGGTATAACACTCTTAAGTAGGCAGCATCATCTTGTGTCAGATTACTGTACCTTGTGTAAATATAATTCAAAACAAAATTAAAATAGAAAATGACAGACAATTCTCACCTGGAGGTCATTTTGTGGGTTCCAATCAGAATCAAATATGATACAGGTGTCTGCAGCAGTGAGGTTAATCCCCAAACCTCCAGCACGAGTGCACAGTAGGAAAACAAAACGATCAGAGTCAGGTTTAGAGAAACGATCTATAGCTGCCTGTCGAAGATTTCCCCTCACACGGCCATCAATACGCTCATACAGATGTCTGGAAAACAATTTTCGGAATTAAAAAAAGAGACTAGTTATTTTTAGCCAGTAAATTTGTCAAAACTCAAATATTTCCACTTGCCAAAGGTGTGTAAATATTGACCACAATCAGAAAACCTCAGCTTTTTTTGTTAGTACATAACATTTATCTCATGATCACTAAATAAATTAGGATGAGAAAGGTGTTTTGGCATATCCAAGCTCAGTCACCCAGAAAGACTTTATAGACTCCTGACTACAGTATTTTAATTGTTCCTTAAAATATTCCAGGGTTTCACCTCCACCACTCCACCTGCAAGTCAATTCCAAGAATAACTTCTTGATCACCATCCTAAATTTGGCATTTACTAGTTTGAAACTGTTTTCTTCAATCCTATTTTCATGGATAAGTTTAAAGTAAAGTTCTAAATCTGCCCTTTTCCATACTGTTTGTCAAGGTCATCTATTTTGAGGCTGAAAATCCCAAGTTCTCTACAATCTTTCGTCATACCTCATTGCTTTGATAGTAGGGATCAGCCTTGTGGTTCTCCTCCAGGGCTTGAAAGTCTCCCTTGTGTCATGGTGACCAGAACTGGCTATCACACTCAAGGTGTGCAATAGCAGCATTTATAGTTTGAGCATGATTATTTCTCCTCTGACTTGCACTCTATTAATTTGGCTAAAGTTAAGCATTCTACTTGCTTTGTTGATTGCTGTACCACAGTGAACATACTAAGCATCAATTCCACCACCACCCAAAGATCTCTTTGAAGAATTTTGACACCCATTCAAGGAGTACTTAAGCAGCTAAGTTTCTTCCTCTACTTGCAGTACTTTATTAAATTTCTTGTGCCAGTTAAATATTTTATCCAACTCATTTTGTGCTGTCTAAGCAGCCGCCTCAGAACCAACTGATAGTTTCAAATTTGATCAATTTGCATTGAGTTTCAGAATTCAAGTTGACTCAGAGAAGGAATACAAATTGATGTCCAGTTTAAAACACCTTAAGCTACCCAGATAGACTTAAAGAGCGGGCTCTGTACACTTTAGAAAAATATAGACTCGTCTGATTTGATCGAGGTTTATAAAATAATGTAGAGACTAGATTGTAGTTGTGCGAACAACTTATTTCAACTGGATAGGTTAGGGAGGACCAAAGGTCACGCTTACAAGTTATGCAAGAGCAGAATTAGGTTGGATGGTAGACGGTGGCTCTTTTCGAAGGGAGACTTGTGGAACAGGTTGCCAGCTCATGCAGTGAACATTAATTCATTGTAGATTGTCAAGAGAGAGCGAGAGGAGAGCGAGATTTGTTTCTGGCTGGATCAGAGATCATATCGTACAATAGGTAGGTACCCTATAATATACATCAGAGTTAATGTGGTCTCCTGGATGTTTCAATCACAAAGTGTTCAGAGAGGAATTTTCCAGATTCCAACCCCCCCACCCTCCCCACAATTGGTCTGGATTTTAAAACTTTATTCTTGCCTCTTCTAGGAGATAACATAGCTATGGGTATGCAATGAGTGTCTGTATTATGATACACAACATATCACAACTGTACAGAACAGGCTAGATGGACCAGCTGGTCTTCTCCTGCCAAACATTTTCTTATATTTGTATGGAGTGTAACCATTTTCTTATGCTTGCATGGAATACAGAGTTTTCTAACCTGACTGCCATAGCTTTACAATCTTTGGAAATGCATTGTATCTCAATTTAAGACCAAAGAGCTTCACAGTATTATCTTCCACTCTTGGAGAAAATACCTTTCCATCTTGTGCAAGTAAACAAGAGCACATCCCACTCTTAATAGTAATTTACAGAAACCTGTACCAGCGTATACTTGCTGGTTAGGTATTGGATAGAGGATGTCTTTTTTTGGAGGCGGGGCGGAGGGGGGTGGTGGAGCAGAGACAAATATCTAAAACCTCATCGGGATTTATTGGTTTTGCCATAACTTTATATCTCATTTTGTAATCAGTTGTACAATGCGCCATTCCCTTGCCAGGACAGCAGGCAGGCAACCTGCTCCCAGTTCTCTGTCAGCTTTACCTTAATCAGCTGCTGGTATATCCATGACCAGCCAGGGAGCAGCAGACCCTTTCACAATACACTACCTCAGTACAGCACTCCCTAGTGGCAAAGCCAAAATTGGTAAATCACAGAGGGGCATCACAGGTGCAATTATGCAGTATACAAATGTTTGAAACTAATATTTTGGCAAAGAGTATTTTTAAAAGCATATTTAATTTTATTTGTAGGAGGGCAAATTGTTTTGCAAATAGGGTCAATGTAGAAATTGAAGGTCACAGAGGTATGCCTAATTGCTCAGATGGAGATAGTGTGGAGGATAGAATAGCATAATGGTTATGTCACCGGACTAACAACCCAGAGGTCATGAGTTCATAATCCCACCATGACAAGTTGTGAATCTGAATTCAATAAATAAAATATGAAAGCTTTCAAATTGACACGAAAATCCCAACATGGTCACTAACCTTCTTCATGAAAGATAACCTGCCACCCCCAACCTAGTCTGGCCTACATGTGATTCCAGTCCCACACTATGCACCTTACTCTTAAATGCCCTCATTCCAAAAAGATAGAGGCAGTTAGAACATTATTCTTTCATCTCTGGAATCCTGTCCATTTTGATTTAAAAAAATCTCCTCTCAAACTAATTTTAAGAGGCCCAAGTGAAATTAGTTTTGACCAGCTTGACTCAGTTTGTGTTTTAGCCAGAATTGCATGGCAAAAACTATTCACAATCCTGCACAAAATTGGCACTTTTACTAGAGAGACCACAAAGATAGCTTGCTGGACCAAGGTTGGTTGGAGCAAATATTATCCTATGGGAAATCACTTCCCATTGATAGCCCTGTATCATTAAAAAATATATGTATATCTGCATATATATATATATATATATATCGCAGCTACTATCGGGGTCAATTTCATGTGTTTTCCTGTTTTGTCTGCAATATCAAAAAGTGATATAAACATATTGAGGCAGCTGAGTTAGAGCATATTTTTGGAGCAAAGTAAAATAATGTTTTTGTGTGTCTCAATAGCACTATACCTGACCTGTGAATGTACATGCAGATAATGGATATCAAAAGCGGAAATGACTCTGTTCCCCATCAGAGACATCACTCACTCCTTGAAAAGCATCAAAAATTCCATCTCCCGTCTCTGACGCTTGGTTTACTCAGTTACATGATTGGCTAACAGGCATGTGGACATTACCAATTCTATAAGTTGAGGCTATTGGGTATGGCAAAAGGAACTGTGGCTATACTATATTATTTGTTTTGATTTGCCTGACCTCCCTTGGTGCCTCAACAGCACAGCTGAAATCTCAGTCTTAGTCCTTCCACACAGAATACAAACCCACACCATGATCCTCCAAATCCCAGTTCATTGGAACATTAGTGTACTGTTTCACCCTGCAGGCATCAATTAATAATTTCCATTTACAGAGTATTTCTGGCCTCACCTTCGCTGAATGAGGTAGTCCTCAAGAATATCCAAACAGCGCACCATCTGGGAAAATATAAGCACCTTGTGGCCACCAGCCTTCAGCTTTGGCAGCAACTTGTCAATCAGCACTAGCTTGCCAGCAGCTTGGATCATAGCCTGAAGCTGAAAATCTGGTGTATCAGGATTATGTGTTTCTTTAAACTCTTCCAAAATCTTCTCTTCAGCACCTACACATACCAAAAATGAACAACCAGACCATCACAGAGCAGTCTGAATCATACCAGGTCTAGCATTTTTAAGATAACAGAAAAGAAAGCAAAGTCTTGGGACCAATTACAATAGTACCATGGCTCTCAGTCAGTACTAATAAGTTTGCTTCACTTTCCAATCCCCCCCCCCCCCCGCCGCCACCCACCCACCACCTCTATTAGAAATGATTTTAAAAGTTCCAAATAGTTAAGTATATGGAGGTTTCACAGCTAGAGAAAAATTGATGGATGTTCATGTTGTGTCAATGAACCAAGGAGAGATACTCAAGCAAAACTTCCAATCCCCCAAAGCTCCTTATATCACCCTTTGATAGCAAATAGCTCATTTAACTCATCAGAAGCACACATTACTTTTGTACCTAAAATGGCCTAAAATTCTCAAGCAGTTATAACTCAGTCACTTATTTGGATTATTTGACACCTTGAATTTTTAAAGCACTAAATTCCTACTTTGGTGTGTTAATTCAAATGACAGATCATTCAAATGTTTCGCACGAAAATGATTCTGAATCACAGGTAGCAGATTATTTCAGAGTTTAAGAAAATGAAGTCAAAGATGGCAAATTAAATAAGACAGCAGTTATTCACTTAAAATCACCATTAAACTAACAAGTTATAGGATCAAAATACTATAAAATTGATTCTTGTACAAAACCTTTTTAATAAGATCTTTATATACATTATGGATAAACTACAATCCATTTTGAAAATGTATGGAACTTTTAACTGAGCTAATATACTTATACCACAGCATTTTCCTTGAAGAAA
The DNA here is from genome assembly GCF_044704955.1 of Pristiophorus japonicus. Taxonomy (NCBI): domain Eukaryota; kingdom Metazoa; phylum Chordata; class Chondrichthyes; family Pristiophoridae; genus Pristiophorus; species Pristiophorus japonicus. The sequence continues at coordinate 407,502,337 of NC_091977.1, forward strand.
CTAAATCTAAAATTTCATGCTACTTATGTCAATTTTTCTGGTAGTTATATAACTCCAGTGTCAATTTTACACCACATAAATCAATGCTGATAATTCAAAACTTTACAGAATTTCAAAAGTTAAATTCTTATTCTTGAATTCTTTCAACAACAACTTGCATTTATTTATTATCTTGATTAATGTGGAAAAACATCCCAAGATGGTTCACAGTGGAAAAGAGGAAAAGAGGAACGGACACAGAGCCCTATGGGAGAATTAGAAAAGGTGACTAAAGGCTTGGTTAGAGAGATTAGTTTTGAGAATGATTTAAAGGGTGGAAAGAGAGGTAGAGAAATTGAGACGTTTAACCAGGGAGTTCTGAAGAATCATCATCATCATCATAGGCAGTCCCTCGAAATGCCAAAGGCAACTGAAGGCTCTGGCAATAGTGGAGCAGGAGAAGGGGAGTCAGATAACAGGGTATGGAATGGGGCACAAGGCAAGAGAACATTGCATGGGAGATTGGTACAGTTAACCAGTGCAATTCTCTGAAGGTGACGAGGTGAAAGCTGAGGGGCACTTGTGCAGAACAAGATGAAAGCTGGAGTGTTCTTGACAACTTGGAGAGGGTAAAGGGCAGAGGGTAAAGGGCCTGGTAAGTAGGGTTTTGGAAAGTAAATCAAATCTAGAAGTTACAAAAACATGAATAGGGGTTCCAGCGGCAATGGGGATGAGGCAAGGATGAAAGTGGGCGATAGTGCATAAGTGGAAATATTTTTGTGATTTTATAGATTGCTAGGTTTGAAATTGAAATTCAGGTTTGGGTTGAAATAGATATCAAGGTTTTGTACACCTTGGCTCAGTCTTTCAGCTCAATTAACAAATAAAATAGTTTGAGAACGCTGCTCGTCAGCTCAGTTTGCATAACTTTGATGTTTCTAATTTTTTTTTCATTCTTAAATTTAGGTTTGCAACCTAATCAAATATTTTAATGGTATACTCAAATATTTTAATGACAGTACAGGTATCTCTACTTTAGTGGGGGAGGATGTAATTGCAGCATTACTGTTTTACATAGGCAGTTTCCAATATAAATGTGGACATAGGAATTTGTAATGGAAGGCAAGCACAGATTATTGGAGTTAACAGTCAATACTATACTCCAAATTCATTTTAAGGATGGAAAATGTACCATTTTATGAAAATTAGATAACTTATTTAACCTACAGACAGCACTGGAGCTTCAGAAGTTGTGTTATCGACAGATCTACAGAAGAGAGATGCAATTCTTATGCTGCAATTTCCTACTATGTAGCTTTTGCAAATCCAGCATACTATACCCAGTAACATAGATCTCATTGACAAGTTCAAGACACACGTATCTCCTAGATCTTCCAATAGTCAGTTAACAAATTGACCTAATTTCTCGAGGCCATGCTTGGTGCAAGGTATCACGAAAACACACAAAATCCTGGGTTGATGTCAGCCTTCAGAATGCACTTCAAGGGATGAAAAGCAACATCTCATTATCCCTACAGGCCTGGTTTTCAAATTCCACAGAGCAACACAAAAGATGCATAATTATATTACTGCAAAGAGCCAACTAAGTTAAAAGGTGTTGAAGCCCATAAAATAACTCAACAGACTGACAAAATCTGAAAAGGTTTTCTTAATTCTCGTATATGTGCGGCCAATAAAGTGTTGAATGAGATGAGCATGCGGGCGGCACAAGACATTATGAGGAGCATTTTCTCTGAGTTCCTGCCTGAAAACAGACGACCTTGATTGAAGAATGAATGAAAATAGATTGGGAGGCCTTCTAATCAAAAACCGACCTCTGAAATTTGCCTCCACCCCACTGCTTTCAATGACAACCAGCCACCCCTCTCTGCATGTAAGTGGTGGTAAGAGGGCATGGCTTAGGATGTGGCCAATTTCCCTCCATTCTCACCTCTACTCTAACAATGGAGAGGATGGTCAGAAGGAATGAGACTATAGAGAGACCATGGTGGCAAGAAACAGAAGTAATGATTTCAGGACTCCAACATAGGTGATTTGATAAACTCTCTATCTTAAAAGTTGCGCTGCTCATTTTAGCTGCGTCAGTGAGTGCCCTGCTGACAAGAGATTTCCCTCCTCTGCAGTGGTGGACTCCTACTGAAAAGCAGAGACCCTTCTAAGGAGTCCACCCTACCGACTTAATTGACCTGGACGCAGTAAAATGGGATGGGGTTATGGTGGACTGATGACCAAAGTCCTGCTTCAACCCACCTCTAGCAGCAATCCCATCTTTAAAGGAAATTTGAATGCTTTTACCAAACTTCTCTGTGTGTAAATTAACCAATCCATCTCCCAAGAGAAAGAAAACGTTAAGTCACAGGTGCTTGATTTCCCTCATGGGCACATTCAACTACAGATTCAACAAGTATGGAGACTGAAGACCTGAAGTATAAAAATATAAAAGTGGCACAATATTAATTTGTCTTAGTTGTGGAATTGCATTCCATGAATTTACACCACCAGCCTGGGCCATCAGTAACAATTTTGCCTGAGTCAGAAGGTTGTGGTTCAAGTCCCACTCTAGGCTGAAACTTCAGCACTGTGGAAATTCTGCATTGTTTGAGGTATGAACATTGTTGGGCGAGACATTATACCAAGGCCCCATCTACCTGTTTGGTTGGATACAGAACATCTCCTGGCACTTTTTCCTCAAGAGCAGGGAGTTATCTAGTAGTGTCTTGACCAACATTCATCCCTCCAGCCACAGAATATCTGGCTACTCATCTCCATTGTGTGCAACTGGCTGCCACACCTGCCTCCATAATAATGGGTATACTTCAAAATTGGTTTTGAAGCTGAAAATTAATTGGTTGTGAAAGGTTTTGGGACATCTTGAGGATATGCAAGGTGCTATATAAGAATATAAAAAATCGGACCAGGAGTAGGCCATTCGTCGAGCCTGCTCCGCCATTCAATAAGATCGTGGCTGATCTGATCATGGACTCAGCTCCACTTCCCCGCCCACTCCTCTTAACCCCTTATCATTTAAGAAACTGTCTATTTCTGTCGTAAATTTATTCAATGTCCCAGCTTCCACAGCTCTCTGAGGTAGCGAATTCCACAGATTTACAACTCTCAGAAGAAATTTCTCCTCATCTCTGTTTTAAATGGGTGGCCCTTATTCTAAGATCATGCCCTCTAGTTCGAGTCTCCCCCATCAGTGGAAACATTCTCTCTGCATCCACCTTGTCAAGCCCACTCATAATCTTATACATTTCAATAAGATCACCTCTCATTCTTCTGAATTCCAATGAGTAGAGGCCCAACCTACTCAACCTTTCCTCATAAGTCAACCCCCTCATTCCCGAAATCAACCATGTGAACCTTCTCTGAACTGCTTCCAAAGCAAGTATATCCTTTCATAAATATGAAAACCAAAGCTGCATGCAGTATTCCAGATGTGGCCTCACCAATACCTTATATAGCTGTAGCAAGACTTCCCTGCTTTTATACTCCATCCCCTTTGCAATAAAGGCCAAGATACCATTGGCCTTCCTGATCAGCTGCTGTACCTGCATACTATCCTTTTGTGTTTCATGCACAAGTACCCCAAGGTCCCGCTGTACTGTGGCACTTAGCAATCTTTCTCCATTTAAATAATAACTTGCTCTTTGATTCTTTCTGCCAAAGTGCATGACCTCACACTTTCCAACATTATACTCCATCTGCCAAATTTTTGCCCACTCACTTAGCCTGCCTATGTCCTTTTGCAGATTTTTTGTGTCCTCCTCACACATTGCTTTTCCTCCCACCTTTGTATCGTCAGCAAACTTGGCTATGTTACACTCAGTCCCTTCTTCCAAGTCGTTGATACAGATTGTAAATAGTTGGGGTCCCAGCACTGATCCCTGCGGCACCCCACTCGTTACTGGTTGCCAACCAGAGAATGAATCATTTATCATGAGTCTCTGTTCTCTGTTAGTTAGCCAATCCTCTATCCATACTAATATATTACAGCCAACCCCGTGAACTTTTATCTTGTGCAGTATGAATGCACCTCTCTCCTTGTTGATATTCGGAGCACCATGGCAACTGTACACGCACAAGATTGCGCAATGTTTCTGAAAATCTTCCTAGCTATATGTCTTTTCTGTTGTTAGTGGAAGGTCTACACAGACCATCAATGCAAAAATCTATATGACTAGCCTGTAACAGCCCAGCTGGAGGTGGAATATATGTTTGCTGCTGTTACTTTGCTCCCAACAGGGAAAGGAGAAACCACCTCTTGATCTAGCTCTTGATTTTATTGGATGCACTACTGTATTTAAATTATGACAATGTTGTTACAAAAAGGCAAGTTTCTACCCTTTCAGCAAATACCCTTGAAACAACCTGCACCATCAGATTGGCTTCAAAACTGACCATTGCTGCTGTGTGTCAGAGGTAATGAATTTTAGAGGATGTGGCATACTACAAATATCAGAACAATGATGAGATTTAACCAAGTGCTGTACTAGAGAATCAAAAACCTGTCCAAAGAACGGTCAGTAAAATTGTGCTTACCATTAATTAAGTATGGATGATTACAGCACTTTCTCAGTTCCATCATAGTGTTCAGAAGATTGGGCACATTGGTTTGACCAGCTCCCTTAGAGAGGAAGGCAAAGTTTTTCTCCAAGATAGCTCGATAATATTTCTTTTGAATGTTGGTCAGTTCTACTTCAATGATGGTTTCTTCTTTTGGAGCTAGATTTTTCTCCACATCTTCCTTCAAGCGCCTCAACATCATTGGTTTCAAAATAGCCTGAAGTTTTTGTACCTGTAATAGTTATTCAAACCTTTGAGTGTGCAGAATACTACACAAAACAGCCTCTGAAAAAACATACTGGAAGTAATGATGGAATCAAAAGGTTGTAATTTGAGCCCAATGCCATAATTACAATTGCAAAGTCTGAGCTTTTGAACAGGCCATAGGGCTAAGAGAATACATTGCAGTCTTCAATTTACTCACACATCTATTTTCTAAAATTCATTTGATTGATTGCATAAATATACTCCATTGGTGGAGGCGTAACAATAATGTGCTGATGGTTACAGATAAATTCTATATGCAGTATATTACCAATGTTTAGTATTGTTTACATGGAATTAAAATTCAAATTTTTCATACATCATCAGATTTAAGACCATTCTGTTTCACAAATGAAGGACAAATGGAATGATCAGATGTTCATCAGTTGCCGCATTTTAATCCCAGTAAAATGAAATATAGTCCTTTGCAAAACAGTGTATATATTGTAAATAACCTCCGAAAGATAAGTAGAGAGCTCATTCAACAGCTCTGCAAGTGTCATATACCTGTTCCTCAGTTTTCAGATCACCAAACTCTTGCAGAAAGTTGGTCTCTGATGGGAATCGCGAGGGTTCCAGGAAATTTAGCAAACTGAAAAGCTCTTCTACAGTATTCTGTAATGGTGTTCCAGTCAGTAGTACCTTGTGCTCCTACAGCGATAAAGGAAATCCATTAGATCTCAAGATTTCCAAATCAGCAAAAAGAATTTGAAGCTGTTGTTAAGAGGCAAATCTCTCATCTGTTAAATGTACGGAAATCTAAATCAAAATGTGGTGATATATCTTGTGCATGTCTAACAATTGTCAGATGGTACATAACTCATTTTTGAAGGATGCTAAATAAGTTACTCACCAACAATGCACATTTCATTCAGTATTACAGAAAATATACTGACCAGATCCATTTGCTTTAGTCCTTCCAAAAGTTTGCAGTTTCTGTTCTTCAGTCTGTGGGCTTCATCAATTATCACACAACGCCATGCAATATTGCGCAGTTCAGGGCAATCAGTTAAAATCATTTCAAATGTAGTGATGATGCCATGGAACTTGTATGCACCCTGAATTAGATGACCCTTAAAATAGGACAAGCTAGATTTAATTTCCTTTTGTAGTTGAAAACTTAAACCAAAAATACTTCTGTTTATAAATGTATAAAATCAAGGTTAGTAGCAATTTATTATATTTTAAGCAAATGAATCCCTGATCGGGATATTATTCATTAGACATTTTAAAAGGGAAAGAAAAACTTGCATTTGTGTAGTGCCTCATCACATTTCTCAAACATCCCAAATTGCTGCACGTACAATGAATTGCTACAAAGAACAGTGACCATTATATAAGCAAATACAGCTGCCATTTCCACACAGCACGATCCCATAAACAGGAATGAGATGAATGATCAATTAATTTGTTTTTTGGTGATGCTTGTGCAAAAAGGAATGGCAGCCTCGACACCAGAACACTACTTCTCTTCAAATATTTTCTCTCAACGTATGCATTTATAAAAATATTAAAAACCTTACACCTGAATCCACTTCTGGTCAACGTTTGCCATTATATATTCCTACATCAACCATCATCACTGGCAGAAGGATATAACTACAGTGAGATCAGTTTACATAGGCAGTTTCCATTATAAATCTGAATACAGGAATTTATAATGGAAATATAAAAATAAGCACAGAACGTATGACTTGAAAATGGGGACACAATTGCACCTGTACATCCTTCTCCAATTATTCCCTCTAACCGCACTTCACCTGAAGACTATTCTTGGTCTTCACTCCCCACATGCAATCCAGGAAATCAGTATCAGTAATATATTAAAAATACATCTACGCACACTTCCTGTCAACACTTTCCATTCTAAATTCCTATATCAACATTAAGCCCATGGAATAAAGGGGTAGTGGCAGCGTGGATACAAAATTGGCTAAGGGAAAGCAGTGAATTTTTTTCCCCAGACTGCAGGGAAGCATATAGTGGATCCCCCAAGGGTCAGTATTAAGACCATTGCTCTTTTTGTTAATACCTGGATTTGGGTATACATGGGCCTAATTTCAAAGTCTGCATCTGATATCAAACTCAAATGTAATGAACAGGGAGAAGGATAGTAAAGAAAGAAAAAGTATTGCATTTATATAGTATCTTTCACTACCTCAGGACGTCCCAAAGTGTTTTACAGCCAATGAAGTACTTTTGAAGTAATAAAAATAATTATAACTTTTACTTATATAGTGCCTTTAACGTAGTAAAACATCCCAGGATGCTTCACAACAGTTCTACAACACAATAGATATTGACCAGGGAGGGAACGAGAGAAAAAGTGGGAGAAGGAAGTGTAAAAAAAAGGTCAAAGGCTCGGGTCTGAAGTGGCAGCCAAAATGCGCATGCAGATAGAAACGGACGAAAAAAAAAATAAAATAAATTCAAATTACATGGTAAATAATACAATAAGGAGTATGCAATAGTAAAATCAGTATAATAAAGATTATAATTAAACAAAATTAAATATTTACAATAATTATAAATTAAGTTAAAATTAGAAAATCAGCAATTGAAGCAAATTAAATAGTTTTTTTTTAGCTTTCTTTAAAATTAATTCCCTGTTCAGTGATTCAATTAATATGGAAGAACCAATCACTGCCCTCCATCCTTGTGACATCATAATTTCATTACTTTTTATTTCTCATTTTATCCTGACAGGTCCGTTGATCCTGTTATGGCTAGCTTTTTTTGAAACTCCTTCCAGCTGCTCCAGGCTAGCGCTGCCTCCAATGTCGGGGACCACTGTTGTAATGTTGGAAATGCGGCAGCCAATTTGTGCACAGTAAGCTCCCAATACAGCAATGTGATAGTGACCAGTTATTCTGTTTTTAGTGATGTTGATTGGGGGAAAAATATTGGCCAGGAATAACTCTCCTCCGCTTCTTGAAAATAGTGCTATGGTCCACCTGAGGGGGCAGACAGGGCATCGGTTTAATGTCTCATCCAAAAGATGTCAACTCCGACAGTGCAGCACTCTTCAGTACTGCACTAGAGTGTCAGCCTAGATTTATTGGCTCACGTCTCTGGAGTGTGACTTGAACCCACAAACCACCTGATTCAGAGGCAAGACTGCTATCAACTGAGCCACAGCTGACACAGGAGGTAGTAACACACTTTAAGAGGATACAAGACAGACTGGTGAAAAGGGCAGACACATGGCAGATGAAATTTAATGCAGAGAAGTGAGAAGTAATTCATTTTGATAGGAACAATGATGAGAGGCAATATAAAACTGAATGATACAATATATTAAAGGGGATGCAGAGACACCTGGGGGGGGGGGGGACAAGTTGAGAAGGCTGTTGAAAAAGCATGTGGAATTCTTGGCTTTATAAATAGAGGCATAGAATACAAAAGCAAGGAAGTTATGCTAAACCTTTATAAAACACTGGTTAGGCCCCAGCTGGTGTATTGTGTCCAATTCTGGGCACCACACTCTCGGAATGATGTCAAGGCCTTGGAGAGGGTGGAGAGGCAATTTACTAGTACAGTACCATGGATGTGGGACTTCAGTTATGTGGAGAGACTAGAGAACCTGGGATTGAAAGGTGTTCAAAATCATGAAAGGATTTCCTATGTTATAACAATGACAACACTTCAAAAGTGTTTCATGGTTGTAAACTGCTTTGGGATGCCTCGAGGTCATGAAAGGCAAGTATAAATGCAAGTCTTTCTTTTAAGAGTAAATAAGGAGAAACTGTTTCCAGTGGCAGAAGGGTCAGTAACCAGAAGACAGAGGGGCAAAAGGTGCAGAGACTATGCGAGTTTTTTTTTTAATGCAGCGAGTTATGATCTGGAGTGCAGTGTGGTGGAAGCAGATTCAATAGTAACTTTCAAAAGGGAATTGGATAAATACTTGAAGGGGAAAAATTTGCTTGGGCTACAAGGTCGAGCAGGATAGCTCTTTCAAAGAGCTGGCACAGACACAATGGGCGGAATGGCCTCCTTCTATGTTGTATCATTCTATGAACATTTATAATGGAAACTGCCGATGTTGTGCTGTAATTACATTCCCTGCCAGTGGTTGTGCTATAGCACTTCAGTTTTGACTCTCCCAGCTCCTCAGCTGTACTAGAGATGTCAATCAACTCTACTTCGCAAATTGCCAGAAGTCTTGCTACTTAAGTATAAATGATAATATAAAATCAATATATTAAGTATAAATCATGGATATAATGTATGAGATTAAATTAAGGGCTGCATTATATCTATGTACCCTGTTCCAATTATCTCCTGCTTGCAAACACGAGAACATTAGGAAAGGAGTAGACCATTCAATTAGAACATGGCGGATCTGTAGCTCAACTTCATGATCCATACCCTTCGATACCCTTATGCAACAAAAATCTATTGAGCTCAGTCTTGAAAGCTACAATTGTCAGAGCATCCACTGCCTTTTGAGGGAGAGAATTTCAGATTTCTACTGTGTGAAAAAGTGCTTTCTTATTTCATTCCTGAATGGTCTAGCTCTATTTTTAAGATTATGTCCCTTCGTTCTTGATTCTCCAACCAGAGGAAATAGTTGCTCTGTATCTACCCTATTGAATCTCAACATTTTAAACACTTCAATTTATGCAATCTGTCCTTATAATTTAAACTTCTAAGCCCTGGTATCATTTTGGTGAATCTGCACAGCACTCCTCCCAAGGTCAATATATCCTTCCTGTGATGCCAGAACTGAATGCAGTACTCCAGATGGCGTCTGACCAAGGCTCTATGCAACTGTACCACAACTTCCTCCCATCTGTAGCCAGCTCCTCCCCTTTGACTCTTATGCAATGAATGCCCTGGAAGATCCACTCATTATTAAAAGGTGGTAGACACCTTCTTGGTTCTTCATTCACTTTCAGGAAATCAAATGTTAAAAATATATATTCTGCTTAATTTGTGGGGTCACATTTATAGTTTTCGTTGTAATAAAAACGTGGGTTTTATACATTGGTGCTGTACAATTAAAACATATATTTTGGTGGGAGAAAGTTGGGTGGTACACTGAATTCGGCACTGACCTTTCATCTCTGGGTTAAAATCCAATAGTTCAGGGACCTGGGATGAAAATCTCATTATGAAAAGGCTCCCATGTGAAAGGAGTCTGGACAGTCTCAATCCAGCTTCTAGTAGCCTTTAGGGAGTTAGATGTGGCCCTTAAAGCTAAAGGGATCAAGGAGTACGGAGAGAAAGCAGGAATGGTGTACTAAAGTTGCATGATCAGCCATGATCATATTGAATGGTGGTGCAGGTTTGAAGGGCCAAATTGTCTACACCTGCACCTATTTTCTATGTTTCTATGTTTTCTATGTTAAACCCACCGTACAAACGGTCACTAACCTGCCAACTGGAATCAAGTGGCTAGAAGCTGCTAATGTAGGAATTTGTAAAGTTAGTGCAGTAGAATTTGAGTTTGATGCTTCATCTAACTGTGTTAACCCTGACCTGGGAGCACATTATAAGACACTGGGTGCCTAAAACAGAAAACGTTTCATCCACCAATGTTCCTCATGTTGCGAAGTATAAATAATTCCATATGGAACATTCATTATAAAATGATACATGTATTAACTAACTTCACTGCCTGAACCATACTCATATGGAATCAGCTGTGCAAAATGATGTCTTATTGAAATGAAAAAAAATATAATTCACTATTTTGCAATCTAGTATAGACATTTATTATTTTAAAACTAGAAACTCAATGTATGCAAAAATTCACCTGCAAAAACATGGTAAATTCTGGGAATAACTCAGAATGTAGTCGATGTGAAAAAAGACAAATGCAACTGTCATTGTGAACTTAAGGATCTGCAAGATTACAAGCAGAACTTGCTTTTTGTGGGAAATGCCCACTTTTGATGTTTCAAAAAATGCACCATACAAAAAAGTATTGTACAATAATGAAAGTGAAAAACAGGATAGAACAATTAAGTTGTGGACAAACTTATGACGTTCAGTTTAAACCCACTGAAATGACTATTCTGGAAAATTTCTTTTGAAGCATGAACAGATCAAGGTCGAGAGTAAAATTGTAAAACAGTAGATGATGGTACTTTTTTTTAAAAAAAGTGGTTGCAAACAGATAATGGCAGTTTCAGGCCTACAATGGCATATGCATACATATAAAATATGTAGGAATATAGAAGGCCAGCAGTGAGGTAGGAAGGAATGAATTAAGTCAAAAGGGTGTGCCATTTCTAATTCCCTGATTGAAGTTTGAATGGATTATAACATTTCAAGATTTCATTACTCCCTTGCATGCATCAGTATTTCTCGGGATGATTTGAGTTTATTTTAGCGACGGGGGAATTAACAATAGGGAAACAAGGAAATGGCAGAGACTTTGAACAAATATTTTGCATCGGTCTTCACGGTAGAAGACACGAAAAACATCCCAATAATGGATAATCAAGAGGCTATAGGGAGGGAGGAACTTAAAACAATTAAAGAAAAAGTACTCAGTAAAATAATGGGACTAAAAGGTGGACAAGTCCCCTGGACCCGCTGGCTTCCATTCTAGGGCCTTAAAAGAAGTGGCTGCAGAGATATTGGATGCATTAGTTGTAATCTACCAAAATTCCCTGGATTCTGGAGAGGTCCCAGCGGATTGGAAAACCGCAAATGTAACACCCCTATTTAAAAAAGGAGGCAGATCGAAAGCAGAAAACTATAAACCAGTCCATCGTTGGGAAAATGCTGGAGTCCATAATATGCAGTAGCATAATAAAGTCAAGCAGAGTCAGCATGGTTTTATGAAAGGGAAATCATGTTTGACAAATTTTCTGGAGTTCTTTGAGAATGTAATGAACAGGATGGATAAGGGGGAAACCAGTGGATGTGGTGTATTTGGATTTCCAGAAGGCATTCGATAAGGTGTTACTGCACAAGATAAAAACTTACGGGGTTGGGGTAATATATTAACATGGATTGTGGATTGGCTAACTAACAGAAAATAGAGTCGGGATAAATGGATCAATTTCCGGTTGGCAAATGGTAACTAGTGGGGTGCCACAGGAATCGGTGTTGGGGCCTCAACTATTTACAATCTATATTAATGACTTGGATGAAGGGACCGAGTGTAATATAGCCAAGTTTGCTGATGATACAAAGATGGGTGGGAAAGCAAGTTGTGAGGAGGACACAAAAACTCTGCAAAGGGATATAGACAGGCTAAGTGAGTGGGCAAATGGAATATAATGTGGGAAAGTGAGAGGTTATCCACTTTGGCAAAAAAAATTATATTTAAATGAAGAGAAATTACAAAATGCTGTAGTACAGAGGGACCTGGGGGTACTTGTGCATGAAACGCAAAAAGTTAGTATGGAATGTTGGCCTTTATTGTAAAGGGGATGGAGTATAAAAGCAGGAAAGTCCTGCTACAATTTTACAGGGTATTGGAGAAATGTGTACAGTTTTGGTCTCCTTATTTAAGGAGGGATATACTTCCATTGGAGGCTTGTTCAGAGAAGGTTCAACTAGGTTGATTCCTGAGATGAAGGGGTTAACTTAAGGTTGAGCCTATACTCATTGAAGTTTAGAAGAATGAGAGGTGATCTTACTGAAACATAAAAGATTCTGAGGGGGCTCAAAAAGCTAGATGCAAAGAGGATGTTTCCACTCGTGGGGGAATCTAGAACTAGGGGGCATAGTTTCAGAATAAGGGGTCGCTCATTTAGAACTGAGATGAGGAGGAATTTCTTCTCTCAGAGGGTCGTAAATCTGTGGAATTCTCTATCCCAGAGAGCTGTGGAGGCTGGGTCATTGAATATATTTAAGGTGGAGATAGACAGATTTTTGAATGATAAGAGAGTGAAGGGTTATGGGGAGCAGGCAGGGAAGTGGAGTTGAACCCAAGATCAGATCAGCCATGATCTTATTAAATGGCGGAGCAGGCTCAAGAGGCCGAATGGCCTACTCCTGCTCCTATTTCTTATATTCTCAATTAGGAACCTACCAATAGCAAAGCAGACTCAATACAGAATTGTTATTCCCTCAAACCTCATTATTTGTATGCAGTTTTAAAAAAAATTGATACTACAGAGATTTCAAGGTAGTCATCCGCACCTCTCAATCAGATAAACTTCCTTAAAATCAGTTTGGTCAAAGAGAACAGGGAAACATTCATGCCCCGGAGGCAGTGTAGAGAAGTAGCCAGGAGGTTGATTAGTTCAGAGAGCTAAATGAAAGTTTCAGAATCTTCAGTTCTGAAAGCAGATGAATCAGAGAGGATCTTACAGAATTATGAGGTACTAAGTTAGGAGAAAAAGAAATCCAGAGTACGTACTACTTGTGGCAATCAGCTGTGCCAGAAACATGGACCTTTTTTGGTCACGAATATCACACGAAAGCGACTGACAGTTGTGATACAATTACAACAAATTTATCAAGTAAAGATTAATAGTTGATTAATCAGAAATTCTGACTAATAAAATATACAGGTTGAACCTCTCTTATCCGGCACCCTCGGGACCAGGCCTATGCTGGATAAGGGATTTTGCCGGATGAGGGGAGGTCACGTGTTCTACAGTCATTTACAACTGCCAGCCCCCAGCCCGCCAACCCTGATACAGGTATCCCCGACCCTGCGATCCACCGCCCCCTCGCGCCCCCCACCCCCACCCAATCACGATATCCAAAACTCATTGAAAGTAATGAAGAAGTATTTTGTTTTTATTTGGCAGAGCGCCAAGGGGAGGAGCGGCCAGCCCGAGGACATGGCCCGCTGGCCCGACACCAGAGGGAGCACCGACGGCAGCAGGGAGTGGAGGAGCGGCCAGCCCGAGGACACGACCAACCGGCCCGACCCCGGAGGGAGCGCCAACAGCAGAAGGGAGTGGAGGGGAGGAGCGGCCAGCCTGAGGACACGACCCACCGGCCCGACCCCAGAGGGAGCGCCGACAGCAGCAGGGAGTGGAGGAGCGGCCAACCCGATGACACGACCCACCGGCCCGACCCCAGAGGGAGCGGCGACAGCAGCAGGGAGTGGAGGAGCAGCCAGCCTGAGGACACGACCCACCGGCCCGACACCAGAGGGAGCACCGACGGCAGCAGGGAGTGGAGGAGCGGCCAGCCCGAGGACACGACCCACCGGCCCGACCCCAGAGGGAGCACCGACGGCAGCAGGGAGTGGAGGAGCGGCCAGCCTGAGGACACGACCCACTGGCCCGACTCCGGAGGGAGCGCCGACAGCAGAAGGGAGTGGAGGGTAGGAGCGGCCAGCCTGAGGACACGACCCGCTGGCCTAACCCCAGAGGGAGCGCCAATGGCAGCAGGGAATAAAATAACTTATCAAGCTTTTATTTATAATTTAATTCAACATAAAATTATTAGTACAGGTTGAATCTCTCTCTCCTTTCCCCACACCCCCCGGCCCCCCACTGACTTAAATACCCACCCTCAAGGCCACTTAGGCCTTCAGAATCGGACGGGAGAAGGAGTCTCCATCTTCAGGAGAGCAGAGAATATTGGGGAGTACAGAAAAAAAATTATCTGCACATGCGCCACCCGGCAGCCAAGATTGGTGCCGGACGAGGGGTGGTACTGGATAAGAGTGTCCCGGATAAGAGAGGTTCAACCTTAGAAAAAAAGTAAAATGAACCTACATTCAAATAAATATTTCCCATCGCAAATACCTCACTATTCAAGAATTTTACAAAACAAACCTTCCATGTGAAATGTAAATTCCTTTTCCATATTGCTATGTTTACTACAGATTTAAATGTACAGATTTAAAATTTCCCGTGACCTGCCATTCTTACCTCAGCATCCCGGAAGTACATTTCATACGCCTGAATCATTTGGCGGCTAGCCTGGCTGCCATGGTACACAGTCACATTCATCGCTGTCCAAGTGTGGAACTCCCTTTCCCAATTTGTTATTGTGGAAAGGGGTGCAATAATCAGGAAGGGGCCATGAATTCCCTTCAAGTACATTTCATGTAAAAATGTAATAGACTGGATAGTCTTCCCTAATCCCATTTCATCTGCCAAAATGCAGTTTTGGCTGAAAAAAAACAGAAAAGATTACAAGCCTTTATACTGAAAGCTGTATTTTTACAATATTTCTCCCCAGGGTAGGAGCAACAATTGTTTTCATATTTTTAGACATTACAAAAATACATACCAATGCAAATAAATGTAATCTCAGCAACAGTGATTTAATTTTCTACACCGAAATCAAATGCTACACCATCAAAAGCATTGTGCTTACTGTATCTAACAATCTTTCAATTTTGAAACACTCTCTAAAAGGACATTTAAGTGACTCCAAAAGTTTTGGCAATGGAGGGAAGTAGGAAAGAGACTGATAAAAGGTGATCTCCAATGTGTGGTACACAGGCAATGGAAACTAGAATCCCACACATTGCCCTTCTTGCAGACTAAGCATTCTGTTGACATATCACTATTCCTTTTCACTATGGTCCAGGTTACAGTGCTTCAAGAAACTTGGGTATCTGCTTCTTGCTGCAGCTGTATATTTAGTAAGACTAGTATGTTTTACTATTGGAATTCTTTAATAAACCAAAGATGAGAACTGATTAACTTTTGTAGGGACTTTAAAAGCTTCTACATGCCAAGTAATTCAGGCACCACCCTATGCTCCAAAAAAGCAATTACATGAACAATTTTGAAATATATATTTTGGTGATTAAACCATTTTGTCTTTCCTCTCCACATTCTAGACAAATCTCTCAAATTAATGCACTCTAAATGAATACGGCAAGGGGTAAAATCCATCTGCACTGCATTACAATCATTACAGCAGCAATTTTTTTAAAGAACAGAAGCAATATTTATTATTTTATTACAGTTTAGGCCCCAAGCTCTGGAATTCCCTCCCTAAACCCCTCTGCCGATCTACCTCTCTCCCTTTAAGACCTCCTTCAAAGCCAACTCATTAAAAGCTTGGTCAATCACCTGTCCCAATTATCTCCTCCTTTGGCTTGGTGTCAATTTTTGTCCGATTACTCTCCTATGAAATATCCCAAGACATTTTTCTATGTTAGAAGTCCAATATAAGTGCAAGTTGCAAAGCTTCCATCTTGGTATTGCTTTTGGACCCGGCATCCGAGAG